>NC_048303.1:56019725-56158270 GCF_013100865.1 Trachemys scripta elegans | reverse complement strand
TCCCCGCCGGCCCGGCTGACCTCCCGATTTTCCCGGACATGCCCGGCTTTTGGGGATTTCCCCCCGGACGGGGATTTGAGCCCCCCAAAAGCCGGACATGTCCGGGAAAATCCGGACGTATGGTAACCCTAGCATAGTCCCATAAAACTCATATTAAGGCACATTGCTGGGACAGTGTGGGGAAGTTTACACTGCTGCTGCCTATATTGTGCCTGTTGTGTGGTTAAATAGAAACCTTCAGTCTTTAGGACTGTCAGTATAGAACCTTTCCAGGGAAAACATGCAAAAAGTATACATTTTGGCCAATCCTTTCAAGGCATACAGAAATAAATCTCAGATTTGTTTTATTGAAGTACACACCCAGCCACAGTGAGAAGTAATTTGAAAATAAGGATACTGAGGCCAGATCCTGGACTGCATCTGAGTTCTTCTTGGCGCATCTCAAGAGGGAGTGGGAGGGAAAAGCTATCTTTAAGAAACCTTTCATCTGCTTGATTTTAAGTCTGTCTGGCTGCTGGTCCCGTCCTGAGTATAAGATACAACAGCCTCGGGGATTCTATTCTATTCTATTTTATTCTATTCTATATATGTTTTTATACCATGCTCATTACTGTAGTTGCTGATCACTTTTCAATTGAGCTTTAAGCAATGTGACTACACAACTGTCCCATGTTGTTTGTTCTCTCATCCTCTCCCCAGAGGGAGAAGTGTGTGCAGTGGAGTATCTTGTTTTGGTAGGGGCTTGTTTTGTTTTGTTTTTTATAAATATACTTGTTTCTATGCTTATATTTTTATAAATATACTTGTTTATATTAGAGAAGGCAATGTCAAAAATTGTGTCTTGAACTTTGAGCAGAAAGTGGTGAGGTTTGTGATGATCCTTAGTTTCTGGGAAAGTTCATTCCTCAGTCTCGGACCATCTGCACAGAAAGTTCTGTCTTCAGCACTGTTGAGCTTTACTCTTATTAAAATTACAGAAACAGGCATAAATATATATTATCAGGGGGTACCGTGTTAGTCTGTATCCACAAAAACAACGAGGCGTCCGGTGGCACCTTAAAGACTAACAGATGCATGTTTCTGTAATTTTCACTCCATGCATCCAAAGAAGTGGTTTTTTTACCCACGAAAGCTTATGCCCAAATAAATCTGTTAGTTTTTAAGGTGCCACTGGACTCCTCATTGTTTTTGTGGATACAGGCTAACACTGCTACCCTTCTGATACTTTACTCTTATTGTTGAGAGATCCATTGTGCCAGAGGAGTGGAGTTGTCACCATAGTCTTTGCCCCTGACTTTGACCAGGCTATGGAGCACTTTGAAGATGAGGACAGAGACCTTGCACTTGATTTGAAATTCTATGAGTAGCCAGTGTAGAAAGCTCCACTTCATACTGGCTGCCAGAAGCCCTGAAGGGCTATTCAAAGCATCAGAGATTGCCAAGACATAAGGATGCCCTAACCATGCCCCTATTTTTTCTGACTTCATCCCTTATGCCGGAATGGTGATAGTGTAGGAGCCACGATGGCATCTCTATGACACCAAAGGATCTCTCTGTGCAGAGGGGATCCTTATGGCCAGGGGTGAGTTCTGTTAGGTTTACAACCACTTTGTGCTGGTAATTTACAGCCATGGCATAGCTGAAAATATGGACCACTTATTCCTAACTTATTAAATACCAATTAATGGTGCCCTAAGTGAATGCTTATCTTATTTAACCTTGTGTCCCATAGCTCATATTTTATTAAAATATGTATAGTTCAATAAAGAGATCTGCCTCAAAACAAGCAACATTTATTATTATTACAAGTGAATCTGGTAGTGATGTCTATAGTTAAGGGTGATAAACACTTTCCATTATAAGCCACTCTTTTCAGTTGCTTATAACTTTGTCAAACTTCAACCATTTAGATTGTAATTTTTCATATTTGTTTCAGACTTTTCATTTGTTTTGTTTTGTTTCAGCTAAACAGTTGTGAAATTTCTGAAATTAAAGTTGGAGGAAAATAGGTAGTTTTGCTAATGTTAACACATTTTCACAATCATTTCTTTGATGAGTTTACTGCCTTCATGCTTTAGAGCAGAAACTTGAAATTCAGCAGAGGGAATAATTCTCGAATCAGAGAATTGCCTAGTGTTTGACTCATGAAAAGCTACCTTATTTGGATTATTATAAGCCCTTAAAAATCACCATTTGTCACAGGCTCAGTAGAGCTTCTTAAAGACTTTTTGCTAAAATCTCCAAACATTCTGTTTGCATCTGATTATGTTCTCTGGCTCCAATCACTTTCCATCTGCATTGTGCATGCTCTAGAATGAAGACCATTTAGGATGCAGCAGTAACAGCCACTCCTTTGTTCTGTGGGAAGGAGTGCTAGACTGCGAACCCGGAGGAGACCAAGGCTCATCCATTTAGCCATCTCCTTTCAAAATTGACATGCAAAATCTATATGTTTGGCTATGCTGTTTGTAACCACACCCTATTCAGAGTCATTAATATTATCCAGGAATCTGATTCCCAACATGTCACCACTATCTAGCAAATAGTTGTGTAAAACACTCCTGTGTCCATTTCTATGACCGTGTAACACAGAGGAATAAAAATCTGTTAGTTATTCTGTTGGCTCAAGTGGGAATAGAGGTTTGTGCTGTGAATCTGTGATTTCATACCCTGCTGATTTAGGGGGTGAATATAGCTCTCCATGATGGAATTTCTGGGGGGGGGGGGGGTTAGTTTTCTTTTTTTAACATCTTTAGAAAATTACATATACAACTACATTTAAAGAATGCAAATTTTGCAAATCAAGCACTCAAAAATTAGGAAATGCCAGAAACGTGCAACCTTAATTTGGATTTTTTTTATGTATGCACTATGATCCAGTCGTATATAATCACATAGTATTTGTTCTACATGACTCCTGCTTCGTTCAGTACACAGGGTGGACAGTGAATGAGGCAGAGGGTTGTAGGATGAGTAAAGATATTCTCTTGTGGTTAAGGCACTACACCAGGGTGGGCAAACTACAGCCAGGGAGCCACGTCCGGCCCTTCAGACGTTTTAATCCAGCTCTCGAGCTCCCACTGGGGAGCAGGATCTGGGGCTTGCCCCGGTCCATATGTGCCGTGGCTCCGCATGGCTCCCGGAAGTAGAGGCATGTCTCCACTTCAGCTCCTACACGTAGGGGCAGCCAGGGGGCTCTACACATTGCCCCCACCCCAAGTGCTGCCCCCAGAGCCAATGGGAGCTGCAAGGGCAGCGCATGTGGACAGGGCAGCATGCAGAGCCACCTGGCCATGCCTCTGCATAGGAGCCAAAGGAGAGACATGCCACTGCTTCTGGGAACTGCTTGAGGTAAGCGCCATCCAGAACGTGCACCCCAGACCCCCTCCCACATCCCAACCCCCAGCCCTGATCCCCCTCCCATCCTCTGAACCCCTTGGTCCCAGCCCAGAGCACCCTCCTGCACCCCCAGCCCCTCATCCTCAGCCCCACCCCAGAGCCTGCACCCCCAGCTGGAGCCCTCATGCTCCCCACACATCCCAACCCACTGCCCCAGCCTGGAGCCCCCTCTTACACGCTGAACTCCTCATTTCTGGCCCCAACCCAGAGCCCACACTCCCAGCTAGAGCCCTCAACGCTGCCCACACCCCAATTTTGTGAGCATTCATGACCCACCCTACGATTTCCATACCCAGATGTGGCCCTTGGGCCAAAAAGTTTGCCCAGCCCTGCACTACACTGTAACCTGGGAAAACTGGGTGTTATTTCTGGCTCAGCCATAGACTTCCCCTGTGATATGACTTTTTCATAATTCATATACATAAAGGGGCAGAGTTAAGGTTGCTTCCCTGTATTTCCCTTGCAACAATTGATAATGTCTCTACCACATAAAGTAGTACAGGAATTGCATAAAATGCAAATTTCTGCACTGCAGTAAGTGCTAGTGATGATGTTAACTGTTGTAGGAAAAACACAGAACCTAAAATTTAAGTTTTGGCTGATTTAAGAGCATTTCTTTTCACCTTCTTCATTAATTGAGTCACATATGAACCAACTTAAACAAACTTACAATTTATTAAAAGAATGAAACAAGGCCCCAATCCTGCAAACACTTATACATGTGCATAATTTTACACACTGGAATATTCAATTAAATTCAAGTGTTTGCATGACTGAGGCCTTAGTTGTAGAGCAACTATCATCACATAGTATATCATATTTTATAACTGCAGAAGGGAAGTTTTAAATAACAATATTTGGAAACTACAGACATTTTTGTGCATATTCTCCAGATCTTTCCACAAAAAGAACCTTTATATTCCTATAGACTTGTACAAGTGCTATTGCATTTTTGTAGTGGCCTTGGTCTTGGATTCTAAATAATCTCCATTAGTCAGGATAGAAATGTTTGTACACCTCTACCTCGATATAACGCTGTCCTCGGGAGCCAAAAAATCTTACCACATTATAGGTGAAACTGCATTATATCGAACTTGCTTTGATCCGCCGGAGTGCGCAGCCCCCTCCCCCCCCCCCGGAGTACTGCTTTGCCGCGTTATATCAGAATTTGTGTCATATCGGGTCGCATTATATCGGGGTAGAGGTGTATCAGTATTTTTCTGTTTATCCAGCTATTACCCAACTTTCATCCATGCCACTGCCTATGCATAGAAACACCTCTCTGAGCTAGCTTGGAGGTCCCCTATGCTCTCTTGTCTCCCTCCTTAGTGTCTACTTTTTTTGTCATGCTTAATAAAAATCAACCAACTAATGATGGCTAGATGGCTAGGTCAAAGGCATAAAAAACAAACAAAAGAAATCTGAACAACAAAAATGAAAACATAACATAAAGCACAGTATGATTATATGATTCAGAGCCATCGAGTATGTACATAAGTTCACATGGTTATACAGACTAACTATCACCATTATCCTTTTATTCTCTTCTATTTACCTCATACAAATTCTCACACACACTTATCATATGTAGTCTTATATTATAAGTACGCACTTTGGGGCAAGGGCCCCACCTTCCTATGCATTTGTGTAGCATGTAGCATAATGGGGTCCTGAACTTTACCAGAGCCTTCGGGTACTACTACAATGCAAATAATAAGTAGTTATAATTAATGACAATGATATTGGACGTTGATCTTCTGAAATTCCTAAATAGTTTACATGCCACAATATATGATAGCAGTCCACCTTCCAAAGAAATCTTAGGGAAGATGACTTTTTAAAAATCTCACTAGCTCTTTGAAAATAACATGGCTCATTGTTTACCTACCTACCTACCTATTTCCCTTCACCTAGGCACCAATATTAATGAGATTGGAGAGAGAACGTATTCTCAGTCTAATTTTCGTCCGTTGTTTATGTTACTTTTATTAGGCTTGCAGTTAAAATTCTATACATTGTTGTGTACTTAATAAAGATATTTCATTTTTCCTGGTACACTTCCAGAGCTGTAGCATGTAGTGAACGTTTTATAGTCAGTGTGCAGTGCAGCAGATGTCATTCCATTTGCCTAAGTCCTGCTGACATTTGGAAATGTGGATTAATTGAGCTACAGAATGAAATTTAATTAAAATTAAATACAGACTTGGCCATTGTATCTGTTCATTTCCTGCACTCTAGTGTGTACATTTGCAGTCAGCGCCATAGTTAATTTGTTTAATCAGGATGCTATGTGGGAAAAGCTGCACTTTGTTTTAAACAGAAAGGCTGAAAGCATGGCAGATGCCAAGTTGAGTATCATTGCACGTGATACATGCTGTGCAAATGATGCTATTGATGTGCCTCTTGGAGCCACCTGAAGGGTGCAAGGTGCTCTTTTTCTGGAGCTGTAAAGAAAAAAGACTATATATAAACAGACAAGTCTTTTTCAGGTAAAAGACAGAATTCTGGAATATAGCCATAGAGATGGGGAGAAGTAAAGGTAAAGATCTATTATAGTTGCTGAAGATGCAGGGTCAGTGATGTTCAGAAGGAGAATATCTGTGAGAGAACAGCATCATGGAAGCTCAAGGGTGAAAGAGATGATGGACAGAGAAAAGGTGGATTCACAATGTTGAAGATAACAGAGAGTGAGTGGGAGGTGGGGAAGTACATAGGATAGCAGTTGGTGGGAAATATTGATATTAGCAAGATTATATGGTTTTAGTCTTCAGAGAAGCAAGAGACACAACAGGAATCTACCAGAATTACATAAAAAATTGCCATAAAGTAAAAGGCCAGGGGTCCTTCTAGTTCTACAACCTGTCTTCAATCGTTGTCAGTATCAGAGGTTTTAGACGAAGATGCAAAAAAAAAAAACAGAGTGCACAACTTCAAAATAAGATGACTGTAAGAGAAGCTTCTTCCTAACTGTATTGTTGGTAGCTCATTATGCTTGGAAGCACAAAGGTTCATTACAGAATATTTTATATGCTGTCTATTATAACTGTTGATATTCTCATCTATATCAGTAGTCTTTTTCTGAATCTTATAAGCTATGATCTTCAATGATAAGTAGTGACAATGAACTCCACAGGTTAATTATTCATTATATTAAAAAATTTAGTGTCATTGAATGCGTCCTTATTTGTATGTTTAGGAAAAGCAAGCTAAACTGGGAATTCACAGCTTTTACTTTGTCAGTCCTTTAAAGAGCTTTGGAAAGACTTTGTTTTTCAGTCTAACGTGTTCTTAGACTTCAAACACTGGTGACATCTGGTAATATCAAATAATGTCCAAAAATTTTCTAGGGATTCATTCTTCACCCTGAATCATTTATGGGCAAATGTTATCTCCCCATCTTCCCCCCACTTTAAACTTCTAGATATGGCGCTTCAAAAACTAAAGTAAACTCTATTTCACCAAAAAGCCAAACTAATTTGTTTTGTTTAGATGCTTTCAGGTTGCACATATAATATGTGAGCATTACTTATGCTAAAAAAGACTCTTGTTCTCTGTTAAACCCTCGTTCATGATACTGTGGGAGATAGATTCATTTTTACATTGCAAATTGGGAAAGGATGATAGCATGATAAATCTGTTCTTAGTCAAATTATAAATTGATAATCAGAGGGTATTATATCCCCTTTTCTGTGTCGGATAGAGTCTAATATCTCTGACATTTGCAGCAGAAATTGTTCTGTGGGGTTCTCTGCTTCCAATAATTTGGACATGCACCAAGATTATTTAATTATGGAACAGAAATTTGTGCTGTCATTGAACTGATGTTGGAAATGTCTAGAGCAACATACATATTCTTCATCTTTTTTTACTATGTCTAACTTGTACTTTTTGCTTTCCACATTGTTGATGAATGACTGCCCTGCACCTTTAAGCGGGGGGATTTTGGCTGGCTGGCTGGCCCAGTGAAGGGAACAGTGCTTTATGGCTGTAGTGAGGGAGAAGATGAAAACTGCTGCAAAAAGGGGTCAGCGTGGTTGCTGACTCAGCCCCTGGGAATGCAGGGTTTAAAAGGGGCAGCTGGTGCCTAAAGCTCCATGCGGAAGCAGAACAGTAAGAAAGGGGGAAGGGGAGCAATTCTCCCTTCTTCTGGCAGGTAGGGTGAAGCAAGCGAGGAGAGTAGCTCCACAAGAGGAGAGGGATATAGGATATAGCTAGCAAGGCACCCTGCAGTTTCATTCATTCCCCCTGTAGGAACACAGGGACAGGGAGTGCAGAGGCATTAGTGAATCAGGTTTCAAATTTCCCTGGTAAGGGCAGGGGATGGGTGGCTCCCTGTGTAAGCAGAACAAAAAGGGAGGGGAAGTTACTTGGTTAGTCAGCTCCGAGGAACATACTAGCACGGGGTATAGGTAGGAGGAGAAGGTACACAGCATAATCCCCCCTCCCTTCCCATAACAACTGTGCTGTGATAATTGGCTTAGGGGTTGGTTTCAGGTTTTTTGCTTGGGGCGCACCCAGGGAATTTTCACTTCTCCCTTTTCTGTCAGGCTCAGCATTAGCACTTGGAGAAGTGGGGGGGGGGGAGTCAGAGGCTGCATGGGCAGAGGTAGTGGGGTTGTGGGAGTTGGAAGCAATCTGGGGTAGTAGGCCCTGGGAGTTTTCTGTTTCATTACCAAAGGCAGCCTCCCCCTCCTCCCCAAGTTCATGGCTTAGGCGACTCCAAGGGAAGCAAACTTCTACCTCAGTCAGCAGGAATTTTCATGCAAGTGGTTAAGACTGCATTTTCTAAGGTTGTCTTCACAGCATTCAGGGTTTCCAAAGTATACAGGATCACCGGGAGCCTTGATGTTTGTCCTAAACTGATTACAAGCTGTGAGGGCAATGCAGGGATGTGTCAGGGCAGCAACAAATGCATGTGACATTGGGGGCAGGCTTCGCAAAGGTGTATACGTCCATCAGGGTAGGCATGTTTGTGGATTATGTTTTGGGGCGTATGCAACGTGTTCATGCCACATCGGTAAGGAAGGGGTCCCAGGGGTAACCAGCATGGGGTTAACTCAAGTGCCACCCATAGGTTGAGAAGGGCACCGTTTCCAGTTCAGCTGGAAATGTTAAGGTTGCTCATTTGGAAGTACCTTAATAAAGCAAATGGGGGACATTTTTGTGGGTTTAGGATTGTTTCCACAGCTTTGCTGTCCGTACAAGATGTAATGGTTCACTCAGATCTAGGACATTCCATTCAGGTGATTGCAGGAAAGGAGGGAGACACTGAGGGCAGGGGTGAGTTAAATCAACAACAGGAAAAGGTTTCCAATTGCAGGAGTGTTTGGGTCTGCTTCGGACAGAGGCTACAGGAGATGGTTCAGGTCTCATACCAAATGATATGGCAAAGGTGGGTATTGCAGGCACTAGTGGTTCCTCTGAGGGTGGGGGGGGGGGGGGGGGGGACAACCTACTGGGATATGGACATGATGGGGTATCAAATGGCTGCTCCAGGCTAACTTAAAGTTTTTCCAACGGCTAAGGACAGCCATGGACAGGGTCTTGCTAAGGCTTAGCTATGCAGGAATACAATACATTTAAGAGCATGCATTTAATCATAGCAGTTGTTTTTTGCAGCATCTGTACATTCAGGCATGCTTGCAAAACATGTTTTGGGTCTCATACAGCATATTCTTGACACAATGGTGCAACGGGACACGGGGTAGAACAAATGTCACCTGCAGGTTAGGCCCTGTATGAACAGGGCGTGAGTGACACAATGCAAGCCAGTTCAAGGGGCAAGCTTTAAGCAGTGCAATGGGCTAAGACCTCCTATGGGACTACCCCAACAAAGCTGAAGGGTCAATTTTGTGGGCTGGGTTTAATGGGGGTTCTTATCCCCTTTATGTAAAATAATAATAATTAAAGTCAGGGGCAGAGTTAGGCATGTTGTTAAGACAATAATTCCACAAGAATGAATTCAGGATAGAGTGGCAGGGCCATGCAACCAATTGCCTGTGGACAATTTGTGGGTTTTTCCCCCCGAGGCTTGGCCCCTGGAAAGGCTCCAGGGAATTCACCTTGCTTTATAACCTCTCTGGGATTGATAATGGCATAGCACACTCCTTGTCTCATTTTCAGGTCGACAGATTTCTGGTACTGGCACCAGGAGCCAGCCAGGAATCCAGGCAGATGCCACTGGTGTGATGGAACCTGGGCATAGAATGGTCAGTGTGGTGCGGAGCTCCATTGCTCCAGGCACATGGCAGAGCTGTGAGAGAAGTTTTAATGATTTCATGCAATTTCAGGATCAGGAAGGCCAGTCAACAATATGGCCCATTACAGAGGAACAGGTGCTGCGGTAAATGCTGCTGTTGGCAACCCGTCAACTGGCGTCCTCCACAATTTCAAATCGCCTTTCTGCCATTACATTCGTCAGTAGGCTAAATGGTTATTCTGATCCTTGCAGTGTTTTTTTAGTTCAAAGGTTTTTGGCTGGGTGGTTGCATACCGGTGGCCCCAGGGTGGATTCCCATCATCCCATCACGGTTTACATGCTCAGGGATCTCGTGCAGATCCTGGTGCCATATGTCATAGTGGACAGGAGGCGGCCTTTTTCAGGGCAGCATTCTTAATAGCAGTTTTTGGTGCTTTCAGGATCAGTGATCTAGTACTGGGTCCTTTAGGGACTCTATGGAAAGGGCTTTGGAACTGTGTGATGTATAATGGCATGAGCATTCAATGATATTACACTTGCAAAGATCAAAGATGGATCAAGTTGGCCTGGATGAATCTGTTATCCTCTGGGAAGACGGTGAGCCTGGGGTTTGCCCTGTTCAGGCTTTTAAGGCCTACAGGGTGATATGGCCAAGGGGGGAAGGCCCCCTTTTTATGCACGGTGATGGGAGTCCCCTCACAGCATATCAGTTTGTTACCAGGTTGAGACAGGGACTGATTCATTCAGAATCGGGGCAGCATTAATTTGTTGTAATCTCATTACAGATGTTGGACGACTGGCCATGCAGATGATGATGTGGATCTGTAGGCACAGTATTGTTTTTGGGGTGAATAGGCATATGACCAGGTTGTCCGAGGGTTTGCAGCTGGGCTTTGATGATGAAGCAGTACTCAGTTGGCATGAGAGGAAGGGCATGTTATGGAATCAACTCATACTGCTGCCATATGCAGTGTGGGCCTGTCAGTGGCCACCAGATATAATTGGGGTGCATCTTGGGGGAAACAATTTGGGAATGCTTAAAGGGGTGGAACTAATGCTCAGAGCAAGGAGGGACTGGGACCTGATCCTTGAACTTTTTCCACGAGTTAACATTGTTTTGGTCAAACATGCTTCAGCGCAGGATCTGGCTGGAGCCATGAGCCCCCCCAGGATGGACAAGGCAAGGAGGTATGTGAACAGGGAGGTGGCCAAATTCCTTGGGACCATAGGAGGGACAGTAATTTCACATCCTGGCATAATATATGAGGCAGCAAAGTTGTTTCGGGAGGATGGGGTTCACCTGTCCGAATTAGATGCTGTCATGTTTTTAACTGATATAAAAGATGGCATTAGGAGATGTCTGTAATTACTGGCGCCTCCTTGTGGTGGATGTCCAGTGCAGGTACTCCATAGGAAAGGCATACAGTGACTGGATAAATGGCTTGGAAAAGGACTTAGAAAGAGGTATTCATTAAAGGAACAAATGGGGGGCAGTAGGAGACTCCTATCATTGGTGCAGCGGGGAGCCAACCCCCCCCCCATTCTTATAGCCCACCTTAACCCTCCTACAAGGGTGGGGTGGATGGTAAGGGTCCAGCAATGGATTTGCTGGAGGGACCTGGATGGAAAAAGAGGGGGAGCTGGTACCTGCACTGTACACAGTTATCTGCCAGGTAGTCCCAGACATCTAATATTAAAGTTGCGGCCTGATTAAACCCATGTCAAATGTCTCCTGTTCTCCTTTTGGCATAGTCAGAGAAGATAGTCACAGGAAAGCACCTTTTTCATGGAATGGTTAACATACACATGAAGAGCTGTAGGAGTATCCAAATTTGCATGCTATCAGGATAACAAACTCTCAGAAAAGTGTAAGGGACCTTAAGGAGGCCTTCTGAAGGTATATGATTATATTGGTAGTTCAAAATTTGTATATGATGCTTTTCTAGAGGAATGGTCCCGTCTTCATATACTTTTCTGTCAAGTGATTGTTTCCATTGTTAGTAACTTCTCTCTTCCATATTATTCAAGTTATGTGATAACGGCTTTATAGTAACACACTGTCAAACACATTTACATCTGTCCTGAGGATAGTTGCTACAATATGTATTTTTCCTTTTCTTTTGTATTATGTTTTTTTATTTTATAACTTGAGAAACTAATAAGGCTATAGTTTTCCCTGTAGCAAGTATTGTAGATAGGTAACTCTAGTGTGAGTACTCTGAATTCTCTCCCATCTATGTCCCTGATTGTGATCCAAACTTTTATATTACCAGCATTTGCTTATATGTATTTTTATGTGCTCTGTTTTCCATTCCGGTAAATATTTAGATTAGATTTTGCTCTTACTCTCTGTTACTGTATTTTGTTTGAAGTAATGCTTATACTTCCAAAATACATTCTTCGTATCATTTATTTGCTAAATATCAAATGGATCCCTATATTTTAATCATCCAAAAATGGTCTAATTGAACTGTCTTTGGTGAATCCATAGAAGATAATATACAGTAACTAGTATAATTTTAATGACATTTTCCGTACATGGAAATCTTCATAGGAATGAGGGATCTAGCTCCCCGCCCCCCAGCCACACTGGATAGAATAGGATTATCCTGGTTGATGGTATTTGATAAATCTGCAGTTTTTGACACAGCATGCCATTCAAATCTATTGAACTACCTGGACACTAGCACTGGGGTGGGTAACCTATGGCCCGTGGCCCAGACCCAGCCCGCCAGCTGTTTTAATCCTGCCCTCAAGCTTCCGCTGGGAGCCGGGTCTGGGGCTAGCCCCGCTCTGGCGCTCCAGCTGGGGATCAGTGTCTGAGTCCGCTCCACGTGGCTCCTGGAAGCAGTGGCATGGCCCCTCTCCAGTGTTCCAGCTGGGGAGCGGGGTTGGGGAAGTTCCATGCAGCTCTCGGGAGCAGCAGCTTGGTCCTCCTCCGGCTCCTACACGAAGGGGCAGCCAGGGGCCTCCACTCTGCATGCTACCCCCACCCCAAGTACCATCCCCTCAGCTCCCATGGGCCAGGAACCAGGGCCAATGGGAGTTGTGGGGCGGTGCCTGCAGATGGGGCAGCGCGCAGAGCCACCTGGATGCGCCTCTGCATAGGAGCCGGAGAAGAAACATGCCGTTGCTTCCGGGAACTGCTTGAGGTAAGCGCTGCCTGGAGCCTGCACCCCTGAGCCTCCCCCCACGCCCTAGATCCCATTGGCCGGAGTCCTGCACCCCACCCCTTGCGCCAGCCCGGCGCCCCTCCCGCACACTGAACTCCTCATTTCTGGCCCCATCCCAGAGCCCGCACCCCCAACCAGAGCCCTCACCCCCTCCTGCACCCCAACCCCAATTTTCTGAGCATTCATGGCCCACCATACAATTTCTATTCCCAGATGTGGCCTTTGAGTCAAAAAGTTTGCCCACCCCTGTATTAGCATGAGTATAGCAGGAAATGTTGTTAGTTGGTCGTCTTAGTTGATGTATAGTGGAAAAATTCTCTTTGTCCTGAACTGGCATCACTTGTGCTCTACACCAAGGTTCTGTGTGGTTCACGTGTTTTTTAGTGTGAATATACTGCCTTCAGAGAGCCCTTGGAGAGGCATGGTTTTGTGGTACAACTGCATTTAATATGACACTTGGCCATATATTTCTCTCTGTCTCTCAACTCAAAAGGAGATATTCAGCACTTAAAGTAGTATTGAAATCAGTGATTGGATGTCAAGAAATAGCATGAGATTAAACTCTTGAAAAACTGAAATTATGCTGAAAATTTCAGAGGGGAAATATGAAGAGAATGGGAGTCATAGACAAATGCCAGTCTTTGAAGTCATGCTCTAGGGAGTCAGTGTCACACACAGTATGGGTGTAATCTTTGACTGCAGGCTGATTTTAGATTAGAACAGGGGTTGGCAACCTTTCAGAAGTGGTGGGCCGAGTCTTC
This sequence comes from Trachemys scripta elegans, assembly GCF_013100865.1. Taxonomy (NCBI): domain Eukaryota; kingdom Metazoa; phylum Chordata; order Testudines; family Emydidae; genus Trachemys; species Trachemys scripta. The sequence continues at coordinate 56,144,738 of NC_048303.1, read as the reverse complement.
ATTTATTCACTCTGATTTAAGGTTTCACGTGCCGGTAATACATTTTAACGTTTTTAGAAGGTCTCTTTCTATAAGTCTATAATATATAACTAAACTATTGTTGTATGTAAAGCAAATAAGGTTTTTAAAATGTTTAAGAAGCTTCATTTAAAATTAAATTAAAATGCAGAGCCCCCCAAACCAGTGGCCAGGACCCAGGCAGTGTGAGTGCCACTGAAAATCAGCTTGCATGCCGCTTTCGGCACGCGTGCCATAGGTTGCCTACCCCTGGATTAGAACATCACATGCCTGCTGTGGTCAGAGCTGGGTGTTTTGGGCTGGATCTTAAATCATTTCATGGCTATTACTAGACCACAGACCTTCTTACTCTGATCTTATAACCATGATACATGTCTTTGTAAAATGTCAGTAGGATTATCCGAATTCATGGTATATTGGGCTATATAAGTGACTGATCTGTTACTAGCAGATGCTGAGTAATGCTGCTCTTTGTACTTTGTTAGCTGCCAATTGGTGTGTGGAATGAATTAAAGATCTTGGCTCCATAGTCTTCGCTTTGTCCATGATGACACTCTCACTGGTGTCAATGAGAATAGCACGTTGTTAAAAGGCAACATATAGCCACTTTTTGTTGTCACTTAAGATCTTTAGTGGACTGAGCCCTAAGTATCTTTCTGAGCTAATTGTATCTGACAAATACCATCTCACCATCTTAGAAGTAAGAGGTAGGAGAGTTTCTGTTTCCAACTGTTAAACAATAAACAACAAATAAAGGAAGTTCTTCTTCACACAGCATTCAGTCAACCTGTAGAACTCCTTGCCTGAAGAGATTGTGGAGGCTAGGACTATAAGAGGGTTTAAAAGAGAACTGGATAAATTCATGGGGGTTAAGTCCATTAATGGCTATTAGCCAGTACGGCCGTTCTTATGTTATGTTCTTGCTGTCACTTTATCTTTTTGCATGTAGAAGGTAGTTTTGAGTAATTGTTTTTCTGCCTTTAAAGTTTTCTGGTTTTCTCATGTGGGGCTCCACATAGTTCTGCATTATTGTCTCCCTCTTGTTCAATTTGTATATGGCATCATTGGGAAAGCTAGTGAGGAGGCATGGGTTGCAGTATTTTCAGTAAGCTACTGACACTGCACTCTCTATCCCTATTTTGTATGAAAAATGACCTCATTGCACATTAAGTGGTAGGAGCCATTATCTGGCTTGTTGGAAGAGGTGTGTGCCTCTTTAAGGGCTTGAGAGATAGGGAGCGACTTACTGTTGCAGCTGCAGACCAGGTCTGGAGGTGGACACAGACCCATCCTCCCCTCCTCTCCCCATGACCAGAAGAGAAGGGGGGGACTGTATAGGTCCATGCTGGTGCAGGAAAAGCCCTCTTTTACCTGGACCAGATGGAGCAGCACCCACCCGCCCACCCACGGAAGTCGCAATGAGGTGGAATACTGGGTATTGTCAGGTATTGAGGGCATTGTGCTATCCGCTCCTTTCTCGAGGAGCTGGGAAGGAATTTTCCCTCACCGCCAGATTTGCCAAGGCAAAATGGTGGGGTTTTGTCTTCCCCACAGTGGGTTTGGCGGTGCTTAGTTGGGGCAAACATGAAATAGGCTATGATGTTGCAACTCACTGTGTAAACGTGGGGCGAATGTCCAGTGCAAGTGGTAGGTAAGGAAGGGATGCAGTGATCAGATAAAATGGATCGGTAGAGGATTTAAAGTAGGTATTCTTTATCGGAGCAGTAATGCAGTGTTTGGGGCTCCTATGACTGGTACAGCAGGGGGCCAACCCCTTCTCCTTTATAGACCCCCCCCCCTTAACTTTCATTTAGGGGGATGAGGTCCCAGCAGCAGGTTAGCTGGGGACCAGGATAGGTAAGGGGGAAGAGGGCTTATGGAAGCCCCCGGATATATATTGAAATGTTCATGGAATTACCTGCACTGTACACTTTTATGTGCCAGGTACTCAGACATTTAAGGATAAAGTTGCGGTCTAATTAAACTATATTCAGTGTCTCCTGTCCTTTTTCCAGCATAGCCGGACAAAAGTATCTGAGTGTCTTTTCAGTGTACAGTAGCAATTGGGCAAGGGTGAAACTGAGGTAGCTAAGGCTAACACAGGTACCTACCCATATATAACTTTAAAAAAGGTTTGACAATTGAAATGGTAAAATTAAAGAAAGCACAAAAAGAAAGGATAGCTTGGTTCCCAGTCCTATTGCAGAACTTCTATATGTCAATTTATGAGCCTTAATAGAGAATACAAATTGCTTCTAATTATACTTTTTTAATATGGCCATTAAAATGGCTACTATCTTTCTAATGTGGCTGTTTTGATCAATATCTGTATAATATCTTTATGTGTCTGACTTAGTTTTTTTGTTGATATCTGAAATGTGTGACAAGATTTGTATTTACTCAATGACATCAAAGGAGCCATTCCAGTCATTTTAATGATATTTACACATCATTTTTTATTCAATAATGTGATTCACAAAGTAAAAGATGCAGCAAATGTGTATGTTCTTTTTGGAGTTGGGGGTAAAAATGTAGTGTAGGTTAAAAATAATTTTTTTCACTTAACTTGCACAAGGCAGGTTTTTATCATTTTCTAGTGCTGTATGAAACCTTGCTAAAATCCATATTGGGATCCTTTCTATTGTTTTCCCTTTAAAAAGAGCTTGATGAAAATCCTTGACTGCTTTTAAATATATGAACCAGACCACAAAGACTTAAATCTGCAGATTTCTCTTCACTATAACTGTAATATAATTAAAACCAGTATAGTACTAATATGAACTACAAATATCTCTCCATTCAAGAAGACTGATTATAGTAAGCAGCATAGATGAGTACCAAATTAACTGTCTTTCTTGCTAGATGTATTTCTAGAATCCAAAGTGTTTTGATGATGTAGAGGATCCTGATTTGAGAAACTTCTAATTAGAAAATGAATACATACAAAACTATTTTAGAAAGATTTTTGAACCTGTATAACTCCCTACAGCTATAAAGACTTACTGTATTTCTGAACTGTAACAAGGAAATTTTTTTTGTATAATGCTCTTCTTAGTAGAACCTGTTTTATATAAGAAACATACTTAAAAAGCTAATTTCTTTTCTCCTTCCTGCACTGCAATCCACAAAGTATGACTAATAATAGATTTAAATTTGCTAAGTGCATTTACTCCTTTGTGCCATCATAAAGAGAATCTATTACTGTAAAATTGAGGCTTAGTTCCAAATTGCGCCATTATGAAGTTTTCTTCCAGCAATGTTTTGTCTCTAATACACTTCCCTCATTGTAATTCTATTGCAAACCTGATGTCTAGCATCAAGTCTCACAATAATTATTTTAAATTGCTACTAGGAACAGTAGTCCTGGTGGGATATATTACTACCATTCTAACAAGATGAATTTCAATGCACTTGTAACCATATTATAGTGTATTATGAAAGAAAGAAAATCTTTGAGTTGTAGGTATGCAAGCATACATGCAACACTGAAAAATGATTTTTATCAACTTCCTAACACTTTATGTTGCACTTTTGTGTTTTTCATTTAAATAAATTAGTAGTATCTATATATTATAATGTATTCTAGCATGTAGTTGAGTAGTGTCCTTCAAGTACTACTCAGCACCCAGAGAACTTTATAAATAAAATTATTAATTATTATTGTTGTTGTAAACATGCTAGGGGCCCTAAAAGATTGCAGAGTTTAAACTAAGGTTAAGTTTAAACCACTTAAAATTAATGGGCACTGAACACACAAGTCTTTAGTCTTCATTTCAGAACACCCGGTTTCTATACTCCTGATCTCTTCAGCCAAAGAATTCCTGACTCTTGGTACACAATGAGAAAATAATCTAGCTCCTAAATTCATCCTTTTTAGCCTAGGAACGTTAAGGACACTCTTCAGAGGTAGTTCACAAATGAGTGGCTAGAAGTATATGAAGTTTTCTATAATCCGCTGTAGCTAGAGGCCACAAGTGCCAAAGTGTAATTGAGAAGAATTCTGAAATCAACTTGAAATGTCACTGGAAGGCAACAGAGAAATATCGCTGGTGTAATATGATTGTGTGGATCACACATGAATTTGCCCTCTTGCTGTAGTATTATACCATGGAATTTAACTCATGGAACAGCACCATGTAATGTGAATAGAGTGAAGGCCTCTGAATAATGCATTACAGTGATCTAGTCAACGTAACAAAGGTGTGACTATTAATCGCAGTCGTGCTAAAACAGGATTGTTCATGGCTGTACTATATTTGGAAGATGATAAAATTAGATGTTCATGATATAAAGTGATAAAGTATAGTGAGTTTGAAAACAAAGATTACTCCAATAGGCAGCTGCATAGTGTTCCCAATAAAAAAGGAACTGCAAAGGATGAGTTGCCATTCATAAGATGCCATCGCCAAAAGTTCTGGTTTCTCGTAATTTAACTTTAGCAAATTTTCATATCTCCATGACTGAATGTGAGTTAGGCATGTAATGAAACTGCAAATTATTCCCTTGGGGGCAACTGACATGATAAAATAAACTTTTGTATAACTAGTTTAACAGCGGTAGATGAAATTCTATAATAGTCCATCACATGCCTGGAAACAGTAGCATTTAGTGGAAGAGCACACAGCATCACTGGTATGATAACTGATTACTAGCACCTATAACACCTGTATTCCAGATTGGAAGAATGACCACCCATAATAACAAACTCTTTGTACATTCCATAAAATAAAATAGAACTTTCAAAACAGTAGCAGTCACAGTCTGGTCTCCCACCACTGACTGTTGGTACCATCCAATCAGTTCAGCAGGATGCCACCACTACTATATTTTACAAATGGAGCAGAAGGCCCAGTGATATACGAACAGACAGAAAACCATAATTAGTATATATGTGTAAACCACTATTAACACTAAGAAAATATATCTTAATGCTGTGGAAAAATTGAAAGCTATACAAAAACTTTTAAGTTGTTTGAAAGTGGCATGGAACTATGTTGTTATCATTTTTAAAATGATGTTGGCAGGAAAAGACCAATTGTGTACAGTATTTGCTAAAAATTCATCAATGGGTCATTATATCTGCTTATTTACTGGGTTTTCTGACCCACAAGTTTCATATTCCAAATGTAGTGTTAACAACTAAACCAAGGATTGGAACATATTTCTTCAACAACTCTGTTGGCCAGAGTTGGTTCAACTTGCAAGTGGTCAAATGCAGATACAGTATTACTATGGTGACTTCATCCGTAGATACAACTGTATCTACACAAATCATGCCACACTCTTTCCTTTTGGAGAAAAGTAAGTTAATGGATAAATTATTAGAAACAAAGGCAGCTTGGGTCCAATGGTCTCAGTTTTGTTCATAACCCTCACCTATACTACCACCACCATCATAAACCTTTTACAGTTCTTCACCAATACCTATCGCCCAACCTCTTGAATTACAAACTTTCTTTGTGGATTCAGGATAGAATCAATTATCCTGAGAACATGTTAAAATTATGTTTCCCCAAGGATATGATATGAAAAAAAATATGCTGCCCTTGCAGCTGTCAGTGCATTTTGAAACTGGATTTGATTTAAAATAGTGGGTAAAGAAAAAGAGATGTTATTATTGTCTATAATATATCATGTATATCTTCCCATTTTCTTATACTGGCTTCCACTAGTCATTTTTAATTTAACTCCTTGAATGCTGCACTCCTTAGGGGGGAGGGATAGCTCAGTGGTTTGAGCATTGGCCTGCTAAACCCAGGGTTGTGACTTCAATCCTTGAGGGGGTCACTTAGGGATCTGGGGCAAAATCAGTACTTGGTCCTGCTAGTGAAGGCAGGGGGCTGGACTCGATGACCTTTCAGGGTCCCTTCCAGTTCTAAGAGATGGGATATCTCCATTAATTTTAAAGTACATTTATAGATGAATTCTCACAGGTTTGTATTTTTTGTGTGTATGTGACTTTATGTAATAGTTTTTGTGCCATGGTTACCACTATACATCTGTAGAGCCATAAAAAATACCTTCTGATGGATTGCACCATCTTGTAGCACTCAAAGGTTAAGTCAGAGAAGGCAAGATTTCATTGGCAGAAGGATCAATTCTGCATGGTGCTGAGTACTCTGGCCCTGACACCACAACACACTTAAACTTTTGGTTAAAGTTAAACATGTTAAGTGCTTTGCTGGATCAGGGCAAAAATGCTCAGCAACTTGTAGGATTGAGCCCATAAAGTGTTAAATAAATTTTCAATGATCACATTACTGTCATCAACACATCTAGGAGGTGTTCGTTAAAGGAATGGACATGAGTAGGGGGTGGGGACTCCTATGATTGGTATGGCAGGGAGTCAACCCCTTTTCTTATAGCCCACCTTAACCCTCTTATGAGGGGGGAGTGGATGGTAAGGTCCCAGAAATGGATTGGCTGGGGGGACCTGGATGGAAAAAGGGGGAGCAGGCAGAAGCCCACCAGGTAATTATGGAGTGACTGTGGAGTTACCAGGTATCAGAGGGGTAGCCGTGTTAGTCTGAATCTGTAAAAAGCAACAGAGGGTCCTGTAGCACCTTTAAGACTAACAGAAAGCATAAGCTTTCGTGGGTAAGAATCTCACTTCTTCAGATGCATCTGAAGAAGTGAGGTTCTTACCCACGGAAGCTTATGCTCCCAATACTTCTGTTAGTCTTAAAGGTGCCACAGTACCCTCTTTTGTGGGGTTACCTGCACTGTACAATTTTATCTGCTGGGTAATCCCAGATATCTAATAATAATGTTGCGGCCTAATTAAACCCAGATCAAATGTCTCCTGTCCTTCTTTCAGTATAGCCAGACAATAAATAACAAGACTGTTTGTGAGTGGTGCCAGATTGACAGCATGAAACAGCTAAAGTTCTACATTTATAGAAAAAGTACAGCATGGTCACCAGCTGTGCAAACTTTCCCACATAGCCCCACCAATATGTTTCAACCCTGCTCTAGTGGTACCACCTCAGGGGTGAGAGGATAGTTTAATATTCATATCCATTCTATCCTTTGTGCATCTGCTGGGGCTGTCAACAAAGGTGCCAGTTAGTGTTTATTAAAGCCTGTGCTTTAGAAAATGGCATAAGACCAACAACTCATTTCACAAAGTTCACCAGAAAGCTCTCAAATAATGTGGTGACATTCACCAGTTTTGAACAGATTCAAATAAGTGACCTAGAGGTAAAATCTTCATGTCTCTTTACCAATTCTCTGAGCCATAATTCATGTTCCTACAACCATTATCCATACAAAGGATGGAGTCCTGAGTAGTGCCATATTGCTGTGCTCATGTCTGCCAACACTACTTGATGTCAAAACATCACCTATTATTGTTATATAAAAATATAATATTACACAGTGTCATCAGTTTGGTTAGATGTACAAAATCCCTGTAGCATAAAGATATCAATTTATTTCCAAATACACAAAAATCAATATATAAATATTGTTATCCTTGACTGGACTGAATTTTCCAGTGTAGCTGGGAGTTTGCTGCCATGTGAAAGTCAAACTATGAATCTCAACTATTTTCTGATAAATAAAAGGCTAGCCATTACTGCTGAAAAAGGTGTATGCCACAGCACATTTCCTGCTGCAGCTGGGACTGTTGCAGAGAAGTAAGAGAATTTCATCCATGGCCCTCTGAGTGTTAATAAAGTAAAACTGAAGATGCTAAAGTGCTAAATAAAAAATGTCTTAAGAGTGAGCTCATAACTTCACCTCTGGGGATTTGGTCACATCCTTCGGCTTAAAACATGAAGTGAGTCTTAATGAGGAATTGAAATTAGCTTCAAATTTTTTAGTAATTCTTAGTTGTTTGAACTTTGGAGGAGCTTAATTCATGAAATAAAAGAAGAATGTGTGTTGTTGAAATATTTTAATAGTATAATGCAATGAGAAGAGACTCTATTTTATGCTATCAGAATATTATGTGGCTCTTTCGGTATGTGTCTCTACTCCAGATTTCAAGAGCGTTGAATGGATACTAGGTAAACTTGAATGCTGCACAGTTGAAATACTGGGAATTAGCTGCATGATGTATTAACCTAAATAATAGCATTCCTGACGTAGAAAGAATGATGGAAATTAAACATCTAGTTATGCACACTGTGTCTGCACAATGTGCTGCATGCACCACATGTGTTAGAATTTCTTCTCAGTTCTTTTTTTAATCTTTTATTCATAGCATTGCAGGTGATGAAAAATTTATGCCTTGAGTCTGGCACTGAAATTAAATGCAAAATGAAAACAGAAGCAGTTTATACTGACAGCTTAAATATCTTTATCTAGCATACGGTTGCACTATAAAAATCACTGGGTGACTTTTAAAATCTCCCACGTGCAAAAATTCAAGAGTTGTAAAATAAATAATAAAGTTATGAAACTCAGATATCAACAGAAAGTTATTTATTTCATTAGTATTCGCTATTAATTTCTTAATTTTCAAAAATTTCAGACAAAAGCCCTGCACTGCCTGATTGGTGATATTAATTTCTGAGTGGCAGAAAACACTTGATTTTTGCATTATATTTAATAAGTCAGATTTTTCTAGTAGCTTTGTCTTAAACTGAATAGCAGACATTCATCTGCTATCTGAACGTATCTACAATACAAAGGTTAATTGTTTAGGTAAATCAGTTCATTCATCATAATATTCATAGTGAGTGTACAATGGCACAATTACTATGATACATATAATGGATAAATGTTTCCAGAGCAAAGGTTTTCTTTAAGCTGCCTTTAGAACAGTTTTAAATAGTTTCTATGCAACTATTTTATTAGTAACAACTTAAGCCATAAAATGACTGACTTTAAAATGCTCTTAATACCTGCAAGCGTTCAGTCTATTGTCCTTTTGTATAACTGCCTTTGCTTTGGAGCTTTTCAATGTTCTTTGTGGCTTTTGTTGATTAAATACCATTGAATCACTAATTGTTAATTTATATTTTAAGTTAATAACAAGGAAATATTGTGAATAAAGCTGTGTGGTGCTATAACTAAGAAAATTTATATATTACAATTAAGAAAAATAAGCAAGGAGTTATTTAGCATTAGTAAAGCATGAAATTTAAAAGTCTATTTGCAGTCAAGAAAAGTACTACTAATAAACCACCAATTATAATTCTATATGTAGGAGACAGTACAGTGCTTACCATTTTTGCACCCAATCTCTGCTTTATAGCTTCTTACAGTGTTTTATGTAATATACTATGTATAATTATGCAGATAATTTTATACAATATTAATTGTGCTAAGAGTATACTGGAACTGTGTTTAATTCAGTAATCCATTTGCATTTTAATGATCCTAACAGCATAAGGTTACAGAATAAAACTGAAACATCCCTATGATTATCACATAATGTGTAGAGTTGAGATACTTATATTGTTTTATGCTATTCAAAATGTTTAATAGAGTCTGTTAATAAAGATCGAAAAATAGTCTAGAACACAGGATAAATTAAGGTTTTCAAAATTACCAGGAGTATGTTTTTAGATTCAATATATGCCAAAGCTTTTAGAAAAGTAGCAGAATTATCATTCAAATGCCATAGATTTAAAAGCTGAAATTTGTTCTGTACAAGCTTTCAATACTTGAGCAGATTATTCTGCTACTGATGGTAGACTGAATATATCAAATGCACTTGAGAAGGACTGAGATATCTTTCAGTGGAAGCAACCATTATGAGAAACAAAATTCTTTTTATCATATCTTTTAAAAACATAAGATATAGTCAAGTGTGTTTGTTATAGAACAGAAATGAATGTGCTAACTTTCACAAATAAGGGAGTAACATACTCCACTAATCGGTATGAATGGATTTTAAATTTGGTTTGTAATATTTCTTTTATTTCCTTTATCATATACAGATTTAATATCAGCATGAATAAATCTAAATTGTTTGCTTCTTTCTTCCTAATTCCTGAAGCAATGTAAAAGCCTAGAGAGGTTTGAAGTGACAGGATTACAAGCAGTCTTTTGCATACATGGCCTTTAGGGATGAGCGGCTACCTTGCATCTAATAAACAAGAAAGTGAATTCGTTGAATAATGAATTAAGTGGCATAAGTTGTGATAACAAGGAGCAAATGTAACTTCAGACGAATGGTATTTGCTTTGTGTGGGGTTATCTGAGAGGGCTGATGCTCTGCCAAGGGAGATTGAAAAAAGGCTCATTATATTAAGATGTTCTTTTACAGAACACAGCCTAAAATGATCTTGCAATTTTTTCATTTGCTGAACTCCTTTGTGTGCTTCTATCAAACCAACTATCTCCACCAGGGGGATAACTAGGATTCTTTTAGGCCATTGAGTGTTGTTTATAATGAAAATTCCTAGTGAGTTTTAGATGGGTCACCCAACAATTAAATAGAGATGTCTAATTGGTTGATCCATATTAGGGTCAGCAGCTGGTTACAGAATAAAAGCTTGTGGTGCCCCACTTGCACAGTTCTGAACCAAATTAAATTATTAATCTACTCTTTGCTTCAATGTAGCTTCACAGGGATTCCTAACCTGCCATGCCAAATAAAACAGAACTACTGCTTTACATTTTCATTATGATGAATTATATTTTAAATTGCAAATGCTCTCCTCTTTAGCTTGCATTGCATATCTCATTCCATAGCTAGATTTACTAAGTAAATGCTTATAATTTGTTTTGTTCATTCCTAGCTGTAAAATGGACCTATGAAGTCATGAACACAAAGTTAGAATACAAAAAAGGCATTCAGTTATGAAGCTCTCCGAATGTAACAATGTGAAAGGACTGAAAACAAAATATTTTAAATGGTTTTTTTCTTACTAACTTTTAAAATTGAGAAAAATTATATATATTAACATGTGCTGCAAATTAATTCACAATTAAACAAAATCATCTTTGTAGTGGTAATGAGAGAGCAGGTTTCTTGTTTTTTGAGTCATTCTAAGTTTACTTTGATTTTGTATTATTTAATTAGTTAAAGCTAATGTGCATAATGTTATATAGCACAGTTATAGAAGATTACTACTCTATGTTCTGTTCTCTAATAAAACTTTCAACATTTGTATTAACAATTATACATTCTAACAGTTAAAGAGAAACAACTGAGATGAATCAGACTCTACAGTATTGTTCATTCTAGTCCAGTGAGGAATATTATGATATTATATCTTTGAATTGTACTTTTGCAAGATATTTGCTGCCTGTATTACTATGTGCTTGCTCATTATTTTTAATTAAAGTTTTTTAAAGCTATCTAATGCCAGTGTATAACTGATTAAAAAGGCTGGGTGCTAGAGCCTGTTGCTTTTGAGAATATATTCTAATTTCTGAACACATAGCTCACTTTGTTAATCTCAGTTGATGGATGTTTCTGGCTTTGATATCTTATATTAGGTAAAGCATATGGATTGAGGGAGGGATTTAAGGAACAGGAAAACCAAAGCATCATTGTTTTAATTGTAATTTAGAATTTGGTCAGTCATCTGACTGGTTGGTGGTCTTCACTGATATTTATACTGTTCCTTCTCATTTAGGGTCAGAGCAGGATCAGTTCCAGTATTTGGAAGACTGTAATGGTGTCAGTGCACATTTTGTGTGTGTGTGTGTGTGTGTGTGTGTGTGTGCGCCCTTGAGCACATGTTAGAGATACTGACTCTGTAGTTAAGGCCGCATTGAAATTTGTACCTAAAACAGGGATTAGACATCTGTCTTATCTGTGAATAGTATGTATAGTGTATCCTCACCAAACTAACAGAACTTCTTGCATTCAGAATTCTTTTCTGAAATTTTCAAATAAATCTGTTTATTAGTTTGTTGACTATAATAATTTTAAAATGACATTTGAATGGTCTGGTGGTGTGTGTGTATGTGAATCTAACCTTTTTATGTTACTCCAGAAAAGACTGAGAAGAATGTCAATGGACCTAAGCAAGATAGGTGAATGGGAAACTCAATGGAGGATGAAATACAGTGTTGATAAATGCAGAATACTTGAGGGAAAAATATGAACTACTCATACACTTTACTGGGTTTAAATTAATAATTTAGGGAAAGGACTTGGGCATTATTGTGCACAGCTAATTGAAGACCTCTGCTCAAAGACAAAAAAAAATGTTAGGATGCATAAAGAATGGGATGAAGAATAGTACAAGTAATATTATAATGCCATTACATAAAGCAGTGGTTTCCCATCTGAAACATTTTTTGCAGTACTGATCACCCCATCTCAAAAAGCATATTGCAGAATTAAAGAGGGGGCTCAGAGAAAGGTCATGAGAATAATTAGGGCCTGGAAAAAATTATATGAAGAGAGATTGAAATGATTAATATTGCACCTTCGAAAGAAGACAAATAAGAGGGGACATGATGAATATACATAAACTAATTAATAATATAGAGAAAGTAGATTGGGAGATTCTGTTCTCCCTAGCAATAAAACTGAAAGCTGGCAAATTCAAAACTGATAAAAAATTTTAGACAACACCCATTAGACCGAAGCTCATTGATGCAAATTTCTAAGTTAACACTAAATAACATCTTGGAGGGATATTAAACCTCATGCAGCAGGGTTTAAGCAAATCTCTATCTATTGGCGTTAGAATGAGACTTTCATGGAAAGAAGGTGCAGGTTATCCCACATCAGCTTAAAGCTGGGTTTCATTCACCTCCCTCTGAAGCATCTAGTTTCTCTCCTGTGGGCTTCCTAAGATCTGTAGGAAAACTCAACTCAACTTCTGTGCACTTGAAAAGATCTAATTTCTAACATTCCTATAGATACTGCCCGTCTTTCCTGACCAGTGTTCCCACCACCACCTAATTCGTCCAATGTCCTTCCTACCCCTACTACCACCCTTTCCCCCCCCAATAAGGCTTTGTACTAGTAAACTATAACCGTATAAATTTAGACAAATACATTTTAGTAGCATTTTAGAGTATTTGAAATAATATATTGGGTCTGGTTTTTGTATTACCTCCACAGGTAAACTTGGAGTCCAACTGTGTGGGCTCCATGGGAACTGTAAAAATCTACAATATTTATGTAGAATATCCTTTGCTTTCATAAAAATATAATGATTTTAAGGTTTCAGGTCTCAGGTTGTTCCAGGGCTAGAATCAACTGAACAGGTTCCAATGAGGATCTGTATGAGTTTCTAGAGGGAAAACTGGAACTATCAAAATTTTTCATGGAACAGACAGTTTTGGGGGAAAAAACAATTCAGAAATGTCAAAATGTTTTTTCAGCTCAGTTTGCCATCATACTGTGTCTGCCTGAGCTGCCACAGTGAGTGATTTATGGACATTGTAGTTTTGGTGTCTCATGCCCCATTGTTCCGTATAGGCTGGACTCCCAGGCTGGACTACATCTCCGTGATGCATCATGGTCATGGAAATCCCATCATGCAGTGTGGTGGGTCAACCAGAGAAAGAGCCACAGTATATCATTGGAGATGTAGGCCAGCCAGGCAGTCAGGTCCATAGAACAGAATGGGGGCATTAAGCATCCGAACCATAACTCTTGTGAGGTACTGCTGCAGCTCAGGGAACACAGATTATTGTCAAACTGACTTCAAATGAAACATTTCAATTTGTTTTGGCAAACTGAAATATTTCAAGTCAAGTCAACTTGACCTGAATAGAAATATTTCATTTTAATTTTCCCCAACATAAAATAGAGGAATTTTATCAAAATAGAAATTTTCCCATGGAAAATTTGTATTGGCCAAAAACTACATTTATTTTATTTTATTGGGAAATTCCTGACCAGCTCTACTCATGCAGTAGATGCTGATTGGTTATTGTGTTTTACAGTTATGGCAGGCTAATGACATATGTAATTGCTATTAATTTCAGTGAAATTTTTCTCAGTTGCTATGTGTTTGTGAACCTTTTGAGGGGAATGTGAGACTGGTTACTAAATGTGTTTGGGTATCCGTGATGCTGATCACTTCAGAGTCAACAAAAAACAACCAAATCTTGTAGGTTTGAGTACATGCAAATGTAAACCTCTAAGTCCCTTATAAAGAGTGTATCAGGTGAAACATTGCGTCTGTATTCACTAGCGGTCAGTTTAGAGAATCAAGAGATATTGGTGTTATCTGTAAAGATTGATATTTGTCCCCCTACCAGTGAAAATCTTATAGTAAAGAATTAAAAGTGAAAGTCCTGAGTACTGAATGTAGCCCTTGACAATTAGTTTAATTCAGGCATGGTGCCAGGGTTTTGTGGCTCTGACCTAATATAGTTCACAGTATTGACAAAGGAGGAGATAGTAATAAAAAAAAAATAGAGAGAGAGATTGGTTTAGGATAAAACATGTGCGGGAGGGAGTGTCCTTTAAAATAGATTTTTGCTGGATGGAGAGAGACAGAAGTATTTATCCTCCGTTTTCTCTCAAATACTGTTTGTGTCTCATTGCAAAACTGGTGACTCATTTCATTTTTGCAAGTATAAACTTATTTTAAGTTTAAATCATAAACTTATTTAAATTCAATGAATGAACATTTCAGGGCTTATTTCAGTGTGAATGTGATTGCCAGTGTGCTTTTCTTCATAATGGTCTTGCTTTTATTGCTGGTAAGGTACAAAGGATCTGAGGAAGGTTTAGCAGACTTTGAAAGATGCAGAGCCTTTCCTTAGATTCTGCAGACCATATAAACCGTGAAAAGGTCTAGTTTGGGCTCAAAGGTATGTAGGGAATAAAGCAAGTGCTCCATAGAAGGTGTCCTTAGAGGAAACAAAAGACCTGATGAAGGGCTCCTATACACATAGTAAGAACTTATTGTTTGGCCATTATTCACCTAAGGAACTCCACAGAAGGGGAGAACTTTGTTGAAGCATAATATAGTAACTCCACAACACTGGAGCCTGTTACAGTCCTCTGAGGAAGAATGTTCTCTTGCAGATTTACAAGATGAGGAAGAAAGGTCCAACACAAGGGAATCTATCTAAAGCTCTAGAAAAAAAACTGTTAACTGCTAAATAGTAAGTTATTTTGTTAGAATTAAGGGTGCCTATTCAACCTTAACATTGGCATTTCATGATTGTTAATACTTCATTGTGCAATTTCAATGTTAAATTAACCATGTTTTTATATGAAGTATATATGTTTAACTGAGCAATTCTACTATTAACTTGAAAGTAACAGCATATACAATAAGAACTACTTTATAAACATTTCCTAGCCTTGCAGTTATATAAATATTTTCACACGTCTAACTAGTAGATCCATTAACTCTTCTCAGTGGGTAGCCTTTAAATGAGACTGGTTCCACAATATAAAAACATAAAGGTTAATACCAAAGGCCACCAATTATTTTGGGAAGTTGAGACTAGATTCAACACTTTGTCAGGCTGGTAGGTTTATAATAATATTAATACTTATATACCGTAACACCTTTAAATCCAGAACTGAAAGGATATGATAAAGATTAGTTAAACTTAACAACAACCTTGTGTAAATATTGTTAAGATAGTTGTGTTGGAGGACTTGGTGCAGTAAAAAGATAATTGTTTAAAAATGAATATAGTAACATAATGGGTGCATTTGACAAATTGTATTGACTTAGTAGTCATTAAAGATAAAACAATAGATTGCTTGGCATTTTTTTTATCAAATTAGTTCAAATGTATTTCTTGTGGTATACCCCTCACAGCCACATCAGCATAGAACTTGGTGCTTGCCTCAATTTTCTATTTTGATTTGTCTTTCAAAGATTACTTTGCAACATTATGGTAAACCATGCAAAGACTACTCAGTATCTTTGCACATGATGACTAAAATATCAAAATAATATGAATTTGTGATAGCTGGTTAGAAAGTCTGACAGTCTTAGGTTGGACTATACTAGTGTAAAGATACTAAATTAGCTAGGTTTGATTGCAGATGATTATTCTCATGGTTCTGAACCACAGCATAAAAATCAAAGCAGATCCTACTGTTTTCCTATGTAATGCACAGTTCTGGATAGCTTTCTAGAGATAGGGTTCTTTGTTTTGATCGAGAACTAAAATAGAGGCTAGTCATCATATCTACATCAGAAATTTGCTTTGGAAAGAAGTAAATGAAGGTTGGAAAGTGTTTAGCTTTGGAAAACATCTTACTAAAGCCAAGACAGAATTATAATGAAAAAGGTGTGCCCAAGTGTTATTGGAACAGAAGACTAAAAATAAAAGAAAATCTTGATTGCTAATTTGACAGACTGATGCTGCTAGAATTTTTATCCTTCTGGCGTCCCAAAGAGATGGAGGGGGAAGGGAAATAACAAAACATTTGCTTTTTCTTCCTTGACTAAATATGGAAATGGAAAGGAAAAATGGGTAGCATTTCAAGAGTTCATTCAGATAAATGCAGTGATCAAAGTTAATAACTGCTAAAGAAACAAATACTCTGATCTTGGAATGAATTCAAAGAATCCTTTATTAACTCAAAAGAGTGAATGCACAGACACATCTAAAGTGGAAGAGGAACTGCTTTCATTGCGGATGTACTTCCACTATAATTTTTGGTGGGTGACATTAGGTTTTAAAATCTTTGATATGAAAGTCCCCGCTGCTTCCACTTGGTAATTTGGTAACATCTGTAATAGCAGTGGCTCCTGTTAGTCCCTATTCTCCAGAACAGTTTTTTATTCAAGGAAGCAAGTAACTCTATAAATAGGTTTTTGCTAAGCTAAGCGAGCCAGTTATTTGAGAACCAGCTTGGTGAAGTCTCTTTTATAGGAACTAAATTTGAAATATTTCTGGGGACCATCCCTACACTATTCTACTTAGAAAAAGACAACAGAGTTACATCAGGGATTTGACCAAGTTTTTATGATGCTTTTACTGATTATATGGAGCATATTTTAAAAAAGAGACCAGGAAGTTTTGGCAGTTTATATGCTGTCTTTATCAAGCCTGACAGGACAGTGTCAGAGTTGTTAAAGGTAGAAAAATTAATCAGACATCTTGCAGAGCTGAATCATACAGTTTGAATAACTTTTTTAACTATCAGAGGGGTAGCCATGTTAGTCTGGATGTGTAAAAAGCAACAAAGAGTCCTGTGGCACCTTATAGACTAACAGATGTATTGGAGCATAAGCCTGACGAAGTGGGTATTCACCCACAAAAGCTTATGCTCCAATACATCAGTTAGTCTATAAGGTACCACAGGACTCTTTATTGCTTTTTAAACTAGTAGACTCCATTGTTGACAGTTAAATGCATGTTAATAAATCCTAGTGCCTGATTTCAAGAGGTTAAGCAAGCCCACTGTGTTTTGTTTGTGCTTAGGGCTATGATTCTGTCCCTTTGGTCACTGAAATCTTGGAAACAGCTGTAAAAACATATGATTAGGCCCCCAAACCAAATGTGTTACAATCTTATTCATGGGGTTGCAACTCAGGTTTGGCCCATCATCCCCTCTGTCTCCATCTACAGAGGGGTGGATAGACCAAACCTGAGTGGTGTTGCAACCCTGTGCACCAGGTCACAATGCCCAGAATGTGGAGCCAGGCACAGCCCCAGGGGACAGAAGCCGCCTCTGTGGAGTGAGTATGGGGTGAGTTCACTCTTCAGTACCCTCACTATTCTCTTGTGTATGTTGGTGTAGCATAATCTACATAATTTGGTGACTTTCCATAACTCATTGCTTTTTAACTCAGCATCTTTTTGTTAAATATACTAAAAATTTCTATGCGAAATGATAGACTTATCTGTGCTTAATAGTGATGAAAAAGCATGATGATTCTGTTTATTCCATAAGGTAAACTTATATTTACTTGGAATTTCTTTGTGTAGCATATTGACCTCTAGAACATGATACTTTAAAAAAGTCTGTTTATCTGCAATCTATGTGACTGTAAATAGTTCAGTAGCTGAGTTTCCAATGAAATATGTGAAATATATAGAATACAATAGCCCTGACTTTGCTGAATAATAATTAGTAACCAAGAGAAAACTTTTGACTAAAGCCAAACTGTTGGTTTGCAAGGTGTATTGGCTTTTGACCTTGTCATGTTCTCAGGGCCATAGGCATGAATGTTGATTACTTAAAACGGGTCTAGAATAGAATAATCTCTGATAAAATTCTTGTAAAAAATTTCTGATAGGAACCCAAGACGTGACTCAATCAGTGCCACTGATATCTATGTCAAATTAAGAGTCAGATTACTAGTTTCTTATCTCAAAAGGCCAAATTAAATGGCATGAATATGTGAACTTTTTGAACTGTAATGGATGGTCTGAAAGAGGTTGCCAAGTGAGATTTCTGAGTTAAATGTTAGGGGCAAAAACCAAGGGTTGGACCTTACACAAGTTGGATGGATTCCACTAGCCATCTGTTCAAGGAGTTACTTGATAGCTCATCAGCTGAGATCTATAAAATGGCCCAAGCCTATTACAAATGACTGTATTAAAATGGGGTTCATTCATTCATCAACTATTTATCTTTTAATGTATTAATATAAAATAATATTATGTATGTATAACCATATTTTATTCACTTTTTACACAAAAAGCATTAGAGCATGAACGCATTTGAGCAATACAACAAAAAAATTTCAGTGACTATTATCACAGTTGATAATGCATTAGTAGGCAAAGTAGGCAGATTAATTTACTTACGGTAAGCTAAGTGCATTCTTGGCTCGTAAAGGGGAATAATTTGTTCACTTAAGCCAGATATCCCACTTTTGACGGCAAATGTCATTGCCTGGATTTCCCTTTGACAGTTTGGCAACCCTGCACCCCTGTTATAGTATCCATTTATTTGTCTTGTTTTCAGCCAGATTAATCCATTCTGTTTTGACAAGAAGACTGATGGGTAATTGATAACTGTGATAGACACAAACAGAAGAGTTGGATGCTGAATAATTCAGCACTTTTCAGTATCAATAAGAGAACAGGTTGAAGAATTTGTGTCTCTATTTACACTTAAACTAAACTAAGTCAGCCCAGACATTTATGCTGCCAGTCTATCAGAAAACCAAACAGTGTACATTCGGTTTCCACCCGACAAAATGTTTTATAAGCTTGTAACAATATGTGTGAAGCTGCCAGAATAATAAATAGGTACAGCAGCCCATGCATGCTAATGTTATGTTGTAAGCAGTTTTGTTGACAAGTGCTAATACTTCTTTCATACTATCATCAAAAGCAGCTAATACAACAGCCATTATTTGCTAGCTTTCCAAGCAAGACATGATGGATTGTGACCTTAATATGGGTTAGCCGAGTTTTGAAAGTTAAACAACTTGCAATAAATCATAGAATTATTACAATGCAGTTTAATTGGTTAAGGACTGTTTATTTCCTAAACAGGGTGAAAAATTTCTGTTTCGGCACTTTTAATTTGCAAAGTGCATTTTCATTATGAATGGCAGTTTAATATTCTGCTCTTTTGTCATGCAAAATATGCAACACACAGGCAATCTATTAATTGGACAAAAATGCATTGCAAGCGTAAATTATCCTTTATATCATCACTTGTGAGCTTTTACATCCATTAAATGTGTTAAATGGAATATAGTTAAAGATTGTACAACTTGCAGGTTAGTTTGGAAATTTAAATCAAGCTTCATGATGATTTTAATGACCTTTATTTGTGGCAAAGTAAAGTAATTAAATAATTGTAAATATAAAAGGACAATTTAAGCAATTTCCTTTTCCTTAAGACATACACTTTATTAATTCAGTGGTTTTAGGGAATGTAGCAGTTGTCTACATTAATATTACTATTGTATATAAGTAGATCTTTCCTGCTTCCTTTCGTTTTTCTCCAAACCAAAATACTAGTAACATACATGTACAAAGAGAGTAAATCAATAGCAAATTGAGATTACATTTGTAGCATTTATACAATGTAATAACTCTTAATTTCACTTAGTGTAATGTATTTGCCGAATTTGGGACTGTGAAAAGCATAGTACTGTGTAGGTAATCGGATTCTTTACTAATATGTGTATGTGCAAAACCTCAAGAACAACAGTAGCAGAATATTTCTTAATGATTAAAAAACAGTAAAAGTAATTTACTATCTAGTCTGTTGGTGCTTTAATTATTTATTTAACTATAAACTTTATTTAATAGTGGTGGCTATAGAGCCACCTAAACATTAAGGGTTACTTATAGACAAAATGTAGGCAGACATATTGACAGTCTAATCAATTACTGCTGGGTTAAAATGGTGAATAGTACAAGAATTCTATCAAATATGCATTTTCTGCTTGAAATGAACAACTGTTCAATATTTTTTTTTTGTTATAAATGACTTCACCTTTAAGCAGGGGCAAAGGGAGCGTTGTCTGGCTTGCTGGGGGAGAGGGCATAGCGCATTACGGGTGGTGGGGAGAGGGAGAGAGGGTCAGAAGCTGCTGCAAAAGGGGGAGTGGGTCAGTGTGGTGACACTGACTCATCCCCAGGGACCTAAAGGGCTGTGGAGTTGAAAAAGGGGAAGCCTGGCAGGAGAAGCCTCTTTTCCCAAGAAAAGCATCCACCATCCCTCCCTTTGCAGATGGTCAGGACCTGCTGTGGGCATCATGCTAGTCGCTCCTTTCTAGGGGGTTGGGAAAGAATTTTCCCCTCCCCACCAGATTGGCTTAGGTGGAGCGGGTTTTTTTTTTTCCTTTGGCCTTCTCCACAGTGGTGGGCGGTGGGGGGGGGGAGGCTATGTTGTGATGAGTAGGAAGAGAGTTAGGCTGTGATGTTGCAACTCATTATGCAAGTGTGGGACGGATATCCAGTGCAGGTACTCCACAGGGAAGGGATATAGAGACCAGATAAATGGCTTTGTAAAGGACTTAAAAAGGAGGTGTTTGTTAAAAGAGCAGAACTGGGAGGAGGGGTTTGGGGCTCCTATGACTGACCAGCAGGGAGCCACCCCACTTTATAGCCCATCTTAACCCTCATTGGGGAGGAGGAGGGAGATGGTAAGGTCCCAGCAATAGGTTGTCTAGGGGATCTGGATGGAAGAAGGGGGCCTGGGGGAAGCTCCCCATGTAGATATTGAATGAACATGAAGTTACCTGCACTGTACACTTATCTGCCGGGTAAGTCCCAGACATCTAATAATAACAAAATTACGGCATGATTAAATCCATGTCAAGTGTCTCTTGTCCTTGTTTTGGTATAGCCAGACAAAGAGCAAAACATTCTAGCTACTGTGCTCTGAACTGCAGGCAGCTTTCATGACCAAATATATTGGTAGCCTAAAGGTTCAAATTAGAGAATACATTACTTATTCTCTTTTTATATGTTTTACAAACTGCTAATGATTTTTTAGTTGTGTAGTAATTTCTTTTTAAAGGAGCAAGTCCAATTATCTCAGAACATAATCTAAACATTTGATTAATGATGGTGATTCCCTCCTCTCCCACAGCCCCCAAATGGAATCATAGACTGGAATATGCAGGTTAATTAAAGCAGAAGAAATGAAATGATCAGTATTAAGTAATTCAGAACACAGATTTGTTAACACAAAACAAAAATGTGCTCACTAAGTGGTGCTCACTGAGATCAGAATGAGTTAACTGACAAGCTTAGAAAAAACCTTATTTTCAGTAATATAATATAGTATGCAGAAAATGTATACAGCATTATCCACTGATGTTAACATGTGAAAGAGTAAGGAAGTTGAATTAATGCTTTCAATGACCACAATGGATTTTTAACAGTTTAATAAAGGTAAGAACTATCCAGTGAGAAGTGAAGGACCATTTTGTTCTTATTTATATGGAGTTCTTTATTTCCCTCAAAATCTTCTACATGCCATCTTGGGTTTATTAGCTGTGTTGAATTAAGCAAAAAAAGTCATTTGATAGTCACAGTGATCCAGGTATACTGTCAAATCCACACTGGTAAACTGTAATTTACATTAACTGAAACAGAAGGGAGAAGCAGGAAAGACTCCAGCTTTTTCAAAAGTGGCAGTCCATCTCCCTAGTGGGACAGCCACTTAGGATGCATCACTGCAGAATTTTGCACCCTCCATTGACTCCCATTTGGCTTCCAATGCCAATTCAAAGGTTTTGCCTAAATCTACAAGGCCATTAATGGATAAGGACACAGAGACCACTGCTTCATCTATAACCGACTGAGACATGCACTCAGTGCAGCTGCCAACCCCAGAACAAAAACAGTTCAAACCAGATGGGACGTGTTCGTAGTATAGGATGCTTAGCCATGTAACAAGCTACTAGAATAGATTAGATTATACTACAAGACCTTTTTACCCAGCCAACCATTTACCAAAAGCTTCCCCACCAAAGTCTAATAGAGGTAAATTCTGATTAACCAAACCCTGATTATCTGAAATTCAACTATGTCCTCTGAAATTAGAATTTCATTTTTCTGAATTCTGGGTATGTCCACCCAACCATTTGAATAACTGCAGTTTACTTATGCAAAAAAATTCAATACAAACATGCTTTCTCGGTCGCCAAAAAAACAAAACCAAAACAAAAAAAAACCCCAACTAACAAGCAGACTTTTCCAAAACCCGGGAGAGCCAAATAGAAGAACCCTCCATACCTTTGCAAACATGTTCAGTGGCAAGATACTATGTATAGGTGGAGGTAGCCAAACAATCGAAAGAAAGAAAGAATAAGGAGAGATGAGTAAGGCAAAGTTTTTGTCACGGATACTTTTAGAAAAAAAGTCATAGACAGGTCACAGGCAATAAACAAAAATTAATGGAAGCTCGGGACCTCTCCCTGACTTTCTCTAAAAATATCCCTGACAAAATGGGGAGGGAGGTTCAGCACCCACTGCTGCTGGGGCTCCTGGGTCCCCTACCACTGTGGAGAGTGGGGGCTGCAGGGTCCTCCAGCCACTCACCACAGCTGGACAGCTGCTGGGTGTCCCCGCTGCAGCTGGGCAGCTTCGGGGGTCCCTAGGTGCAGCAGGGTAGCTTTGGGGGTCCCCCCTGCTGCCTGTCGCAGCTGCAAGGAGTCTGCCCACCATGGTTGGGCAGCTGCAGGATCTGCTGGTTGCCTGCCGCAGCTGGGTAGCTGTGGGGATTCCCCACCGGAGAGCTGCAGGGTGCCCTCACCAATACAGGGATTGGGAGCTGTGGGGGGGAGAGGGAGGACACTGGCTGGGAGCTCCAACCTGGGGGCAGAAAATGTCACCGAAGTCAATGGAAGTCACAGATTCCATGACCTCCATTTTTGGCAAACCAGTAAAATGCCTGAAACCATTATGGCTTATTGTTAAAAGTGGCCATGTAGCAAACTCAGCTTGACCAAGGCAGGAGGGGAGGGAGTTTTGGCTGCCACAGAAAGGGCAGCCATGTCCTTCCTGATAAGAATTGTGTTGAAGTTCCTGCTCTTCATGTATCAGCATGTGCCGCAGGAATGTCTATTGGGGTCTCAAGGCTGCAAACTCTGGAAAAACCCACACCTGGTTAATCAATAATCAGAAGGAGCCTGTTGCTTGACCATTAGAACTGCCTGCTTAGCAAGTTTTCTTTAAGGGACATGTCATTCTATTACTAATGTATAAATAAGGGGGGAAAGTTTGAGGTAGTGGGACTCTTCGGGACTGGACTCTCCCTCTGGATGCATCTTGTGTTCCCCACCAGCAGACGGGCTGCCACTGTACCACTTGAGAGCCACACTCAGCTTCGGTAATTATCGAGGGTTGGGGGTGTTTTACTAACCTGTTGCGGACATGTGTAAGTGCTTGAGACTAAGTAAAGTTTAGCTTTAAGTGAAAGCACTCGTGTTGTCCTGTTTGTGCCAGCCATCTATCGGTCGGACGGCTGTGTCTCCCCTGATTTATTTCCTGACACCACCTCGCACAGAGTAAAAGTTACCAAGAGCTTTGGGTTGCAAGAACCCCGGGTAACAGAATTTGGAGGCCCCGTGAAATAATCATAGCCTTAGAGATGAGTAATTCACCACAAATAATGTACCGGTACTCAGTGAAATTAGTGTGTGTAGCGGCCATTCTTTGAGCAGATAATTTTCCTCAATGTTGTTCGTTATTTGAATTTACTCAGATGTTTTGCAAGTCATTTATTTATGTATGTATTTATTGTTTCATGCCATGGAGCAACTGCAGACAGTTTATGTGTAGGGTTGCCAAGTGTCTGGTTTACCTGAAATTTCAGTCGTAAGGGGACCTGTACAATGTCCAGTCAGAAGTACTGACCAGACACCAAATGTTTGGTTACTGCTTGCAGGGGCACCAGAACAGGGGAGCCCAGTCAGCACCCACCACAGCCTGTGTGACTGCAGCAAGGCACTTGCAGAGAGCTGGGGTCAGCATGGCTGAGAGGCAGGTGGGTGCCAATCCACGCCACGGGATTGTGTTTGGATCGTCATCCTCTCTGCTCCCCAGCCCTGGACACATCTCCCGCCCTCCTCAGAAACACCTCATCTTCATGGGAAGCCACTCCCGGGGCTATGAGACACACATTATGGGCATCGGAGCCTCAACCTGAGCCAGAGATCCAATGCAGGGCGGCTGCTTCTCACCGGGGTAGAGGTGACATTGCAGCACCATCTCCTGCTTCGCTTCTGCCACTCAGATGGGAACTCAGCCCAGCCCAGGAGGGTGGGAGAGCAGCGCCCTTAAACCCTAGGGCATGTGGCTCATTGTGGAGCCTGGCCTCCAGCTCGCACACACACTGGGGGGAGGGAAGGGTATTTCCCCAGCCTGGCTCCGTTTGATCAGCCAGACAGACTGACAACACCTCTCTTCCCTTCCCCCATCCCCCCAACCTCCCACTCCCCTGTGATCAGTCAGCGATAACTCCTACCTGCATCTTGTAGTCAGGCTCTGCTTCAGCTCCCAGCCCAGCTCTACAGGTGACAGGTGAGTCCTGGGGGGGGGGGGAGGAGAAATGAGCAAGCGGGTAGGGGGGTGCTGTAGTTTCTGCATTTAAGAAATTGGAAATTTGGCAACCCTATTTATGTGAGTATTCCCTTGCTGATATTTGAAATTCTAGTTTTGTTGTTTGGTTGTGAGAGGTCATACAGCATTGTTTCTATTTCCTGATTCTCTTATTATTCAGACGATAGCCTGAGAAAGGCAGTGGGGCTTTACCGCTCACAGGGATAGGTAGAAGATAATTAGATGAGAGAATTTTACAAAGTTTTAAACTATGTCTGTCTTGGTGACATAGGCTAGGTATTATAAAGCTTCCAATAAAATTAAGCGACTAAGATTTATTGGCATTTTGTAGAATTTACAATTAGGGCCAGATTTCTAAAGGCATAAATTTCTGTGCATTACTTGTGGAGGTGTGCTTCTAAGTTAGGATTTGTGCATATAAACTTTGGCTTCTACAATTGTGTAGAACCTTAAAATACTACTCGTGCTAGTGCTCCCATGCTAGCTGCTGAAATGCTATTGTTTCCTCTGCTGTTATTTGAATTACACAGCTTCTGGAACGGGGCAATAAGCACACTCCAGATCTTTACAACATCAAGTTGAAGAAAATCTATTTCAGTGTTGCTATAACGTGGCTGGTTTCCTGGATGCTATAATGTGTATTTCTGCCATCTGAATATGTAGGAAACTTGCTCCAACAACGACAAAGCAAGCAAGTGTAACCACACCCAGAAGGTATGTGGGTGTTCTGTCCCATCCAGTGGCACCAAGATCACTTAACGAGAGAGATAAAAATGAGTCTGCTCTACAGCCTTAGCTAGCAGTCAGTTGGCTTTTAGCTCATGCGGTAGAGGCTCATGCACAGAAGTCCCAGGTTCAATCCCACCCGCTGACGACCGGGGTCTGTCGGCGTTACACCAGCATCTTTACTAATGCTGGATTCTGGTTTCCAACGTGCTCCTCCTCTATGTGACTTAGGCCTGGTCTACACTAGAAATTGTCAGCTTAATGACATCACTCAGGCCTGGTCTACAGTATGAGTTTAGGTTGAATTTAGCAGCATTAAATCAAATTAACCCTGCACCATCCACACAAGGAAGCCATTTTTGTCGACATAAAGAGCTCTTAAAATCGATTTCTGTACTCCTCCCTGACGAGGGGAGTAGTGCTGAAATCGACATTGCTGGTTCAAATTAGGGTTAGTGTGGTCGCAATTCAATAGTATTGGCCTCCAGGAGCTATCCCACAGTGCACCATTGTGACCACTCTGGACAGCAATCTGAACGCGGATTCACTGGCCAGGTAGACAGGAAAAGCACCGCAAACTTTTGAATTTCATTTCCTGTTTCCCCAGCATGGAGAGAAGAGGTAACCATGAAGGGGTCAGCAGCACAGGTGACCATGCAGTCCCAGAATTGAAAAAGAACTCCAGCATGGACTGTATGGGAGGTACTGGATCTGATCGCTGTATAGGGAGACAAATCCATGCTATCGGAACTCCATTCCAAAAGATAGAATGCTAAAACATTTTAAAAAATCTCCAAGGCCATGATGAACAGACTATAGGCTGAGCAAGTGCAGAATGGTGGTTTACTCTACTTCCCTGTAAGCCAACCATCCGCCCCTCCCACCCTTTGATCTCTGCTTGCAGAGGCAATAAAGTCAGTGTTGTTTCAAATTCATGCATTCTTTATTACTTCATCACACAAATGGGATAACTGCCAAGGTAGCCGGGGAGGGGTGGGGGAGGAGGGAAGCAACGGGTGGGGTTGTTGTAAGGGCACTCCCTAGAATGGCATGCAGCTCATCATTTCTGCGGGATGACTGGGGCTGTGACCCGGAGCGGCCACTTGCATCTGTGGTTCTTTAGTAGGCTTGCCTGATAGAGATTTGATGCTGCCTAGACTATTAGACAAAACAAAGAAGAGAATGACCTGGAGAGTCATTCCCATTTTTGTCTAGGTGCCCCCGACTGACCTCACAGAGGCTGGCCAGGAGCACCCATGACAGCAGCAGACGGTACAGTATGACTGGTAACCGTCTTTGCCAACTTGCAAAGGCAAGGAGCTGCAGCTGCTGCTGCGTAGCACTGTAGTACCGCGTCTGTCAGCAGCATCCAGTAGACATACGGGGATGGTGAAAAAAGGCTGAAGGGGCTCCAGGCTTGCCGTGCTATGGCTTCTGCTCGGGCAATCCAGGGAAAAGGGTGCAAAATGATTGTCTGCCATTGCTTTAACGGGGGGGGGGGGGGGGGGAGGGTGTTGACTGATGACATTTACCCATAACCACCTGCAACAAATTTTTGGCCGCTTTAGGCATTGGGAGCTCAAACCAGAATTCCCATGGGCAGCGGGGACTGCGGGATAGCTACCACAGTGCACTGCTCCGAAAGTCGACACTTGCCACGGTTCTATGGACACATACCGCCGAATTAATGTGCTTAGTGTGGACCCGTGCACTCGACTTCATACAATCTGTTCCCAAAAATCGACTTCTGTAAAATCGGAGTAATTTCGTAGTGTAGACATACCCCCAGGGTATGAAAAATACAGTGTAACCCCCAGTGCAGACAGCTCTAGGTTGATGGAAGAATTCTTCCATCAACCTATGGCGTGTCTACACCTAAAATGCTACAGGGGCACAGATGCGCCACTGACACTACCTGTCCCCATGGGAGGGGTTATCCTGCTGGCATAGGTAATCTACCTCCCTGATAGGCAGTATCTAGGTCAATGGAATGATTCTTCCATCGACGTAGCTATCTACATGGAACTTGGATTGGCTTAACACCACTCACCATTGTTGATTTTTCACACCCCAACCAACATAGTTAAACCGACCTAGTTTTCTAGTATAGCCCAGGCTCTTGTTATTGCCTCTGCGTGAAATGGATTACCTACACTGACGGGAGGCAATATAGGTAGTGTCTTCACTGAAGTGCTACAGCAGCACAGCTGCGCCACTGTAGCATTTCAAGTGTAGACAGGCCCTTAGTAAGTGTGCTCAGAAAGTAGAGGTACACGTAACAGCACACAAGAAAAACAGTCTGTCATAGCAAAAACGTTATGAAATAGCTTTTCTTCAACTTGTTGTGTAAAGATCTTGACTGGGCTTCTTGGTATATCACCGATCTTGGAATGCTGAAGACTGTTTTATTATCCTGATTCATTGTATACTTTTAGATGAACTTTGGCAATGCTAGGGCTGGCTAACTACATGATCCTAAATTTTGACAGTGATATGGTCTGTTTTTCTGCATGCTCCTACATTTAATTTTAACAATGCTGTGCTATGGTTCGCTGCAAGCTCCTCTGTTTGATATTTGTTTTCTCATTGCAACAGTGTTGCCAACTCTTATAATTTTGTCACGAGTCTCATCATAATTATTGCTTTCCTTAAAGCCCCAGCTCCTGGAGTCAAGTGGATATGTGATTTCAGCCTTTATTAGTAAAGAAAAAGTAAGTTTCTAGCCCTCCTGGCTGTGGAGAAAGCTTCAAAATGTGACACTAGTGCATCTTAAAGGCTAAAAAAGCAGAAGGCAAATAAAAAGACCACCAAGTCTATTACTTTTACATAATCTCATGACTTTAGGCGAGTGTTACTCATGATTTTTGAACATTTGGAGTTGGCAATGCTATAAATTATAGACCACATTGATCTGAAGCTGACAAAAATCAAAACATAGCTGCTTGAGGCCACTCTAATTTCAGTGCCCAAAGGATGGAGCTAACAAGGCAGGTCAGTTAATACTATCAGATGTTACATGGCATTGAACTTTTAGAAGGAAAATAAAAAATAGAAATGGATTTAGAAAACTATACTACACTACAGATTTTACTCTGTTTTCCATTGATGCTAATGAAGTAACTCTAGATTTCCACTCATGTTATATGTATGAAAATCCAGAACAACATGTAACTGAGATCTGAAGCTCTGTTGTTTGCTGTCTAATCTAACATACAGTGTGTAAGGCAGAGGTGAAATGAAACATAAAACAGGTTATATTTATATTAAAAGGCATACAGACCCAATATTGAGGAATACCTCAGTATTGTGACCTGCTCTTGAATCTTGTAATTGCTGTCATATAATACCCTAAGTTTGTCAGTAAACAGTCAAAAATTATCTAGCAGAAAATACAATGTATTTTTACAGGTTAAACTGCTCGCTTAATTTATACAGTTATTCTTTTTTTCCCCACTATTTGGGTTGAATTCAGCCCTGGTGGTATAAGTTACTTTTTGAGTATAAGAGGCAAGATAGTAACTTGCACTAATTTGGCATTCAATGTGTGTGTAAAAATGTGCAATATGCACTGTTACAAGGACCAAATTCAGCTACTGGCAAAAGTGAGTGTGAGTCTTTCGAAGCCTGGGAGTATTGTATACACATATAAGATTTACATTTAGCCCCAGGAGCTGAGATAATGCCCTATAACAAAGTAAGATGGATAGGGCCTGGTTGAACCCTCTAGATAATTATTTTTCATTCCACCCCTTGGCATGTAAATTATATTAATTTATACCTCCTTTGCCATTATGTACACACACTGTATCAGTGCAAATTACATGATCTTGACAATTACAGTAGCTTTATGACTAATTTACACACTGTTTACATCATTTCTGGATTTGGCCCAGACATGTCCATGGAAATTGGACCTGCTTACTTCAGGCTGCATATCTCACTCAGCTTGGTCTAGTCAAGTTAAAAATGTTTTGGGATGTCTCTAATTCTATGTTATGTTACTGTCTCTCTGTTTTAATGTATTCTATATCACTTATTTTCATAAACAAAAGCATCTGTTCAGCTTACCTTTTCTGGCGAAACATGGGGCCAAACTCTCTTGTACCATTTTTCACCAGCAGGGAACTTGGCCTACAATGTAGATTTTACCAGAACCTTTATTGCTATAGAAAGATTTTAATGCTTTTTAAGAAAGGAAAATATGCATTCTCTTGTTACAAAAAATTGCATTCTGGGAATATTTTATTTGTATCTTACATTTAAAAAGTGTCATGGCAAGAAATGGGTTTGATTTTGAAGGGGAATCATTTTGAATAATTAACCATGAATTACTCTAATTAGAAGAAAATAATTATAGGTTGGACATAAGCCATTTCAAATGCGAAGTGTAGAGTAAGAGACTATTGGAAAAATAATGCCACCTGATAGAAGCTGAAATTAATCCAAAAAAGAACTTTTCTTTGAATCAGGATTTAACTATGGTGTTTTAAAATGTCTCCAATTTAAAACATGCAAATTTCTTTTAGGCTGAATTATTAGTGGGCCTATGTTGTTGAATTACAAAATCTTCAGTCTAATAATTAACTAAGGCAGTTTTATTCTTTAAAAGAGAATTGTCTTTAACTCCTCTCTTAATAGCTGAGCCCCTGTTCAGAACAACTACTGAGAAGACTAAGGGCACCATTTCACATCGTGCAAATGCTGATTTAAGTGTTTGCCTAAATCTAATGTTATTTTAAAGATTAATGTGTTTTATTGTGTGTGTGCGCATACACACACACACACACACACAGATCAGTAATACTGTTACCTGGAATTTTCAAAGGAGCTTAAGGAACTCAGGTGCCCAAACTTTTTTGAATTTCAAAGAGATTTGGATGCTTAACTCCACTAGTGTCCTTTGAAAATCCCACTCTGAAATATTATGATATAGCCTGAAATTCTGAGGTTACATATTATTTCTCATGGATTCCTTGCTTCTTTGAAAACATCAACATGTGTATTGCAGGAAGCAATACCGGGTGTAGTTTGGTTTTCCTTTATTTTTTAGATTTTTTTAGTTTTAAATTCTAGAAGCGACTGACCCAAATTCTGGGAGCACGTTATAAAACTTAAAGTTCACAGTGACAGTAATTTTTTTAAAATCAAAATATTAAAATGAGATAATCATTTCCCACTGTCTCCACAAGCATAACACAATTCAGCCCCAAAATGTAATTACCTGATGCTAATAATAAATAACCGATCTTACTCTCATCTCATTCCTTCCTTGAATGCTAAAAGAAAGGTGAAATAAGAGAAAGGTGAGCTTTGCAGCAAAATTAGAAGGTTAACAAACCCAGGCTCTGTTTGAACAACAAGGGAAGAATGCTCCAGAGTCAAGCACCCTCAGAGAAGCACCCTGCTGGCAGTGCCCTCTCACCTATTTAAAAAAAAAAAAAAAGTATTAACAGGTAGTTAGCACCATAGTAGTGCCCCAATATTGTGTTAGAGTGTATTGCACTGCTGGAAGTCCAGGTACAAAAATAAAGTTACCCTGAACACTTAGGGCTAGTCTACACTACCCGCCCGGATTGGCAGGTAGAAATCGATTTCTCGGAGATCGATTTATTGCATCTCATCTAGACAGATAAATCGATCCCCGAATCAACGCACTTACTTCCACCTCATCAGAAGGAGTAAGCGCCGTCGACGGGGGAGCCGCAGTGGTCGATTTGCCGCCATTCTCACAGCGGGGTAAGTCAAATAGGATATGCCAAATTCAGCTACGCTATTCGTGTAGCTGAATTTGCGTATCTTAAATCGACCCCCCCC
Organism: Trachemys scripta elegans; assembly: GCF_013100865.1. Classification (NCBI taxonomy): domain Eukaryota; kingdom Metazoa; phylum Chordata; order Testudines; family Emydidae; genus Trachemys; species Trachemys scripta. The sequence goes on along the minus strand of NC_048303.1, from coordinate 56,113,343 downwards.
CCCCACTCATTAAAGGTTCTAGGGCACTTTTTGCCAGAGTAGAGCCGTAATAACACCGGTGTTCTGATCGAATTCCAGATTATGTAATTTCATGTTACCTAGCTAAATTCCCTCTTCAATTCCAACTACTTACAGTCATCATCTTCACTGTCACAGTGTGCTCTCATATGGCTCCTGTGTACTGTCCTATAAGCAGATGAATTTCAGTGGTGAGTAAAGTGAATGCTGTGTATATAGGGCCAAATGCAAATCCTCTTTAGGGCCCCAAATGCAGCAGAACTATTGCATTTGCACTGCATGGAGAGCATGCTACAGAGAGGTCATACAGAGGTACTCCACCATCCTCATGCACTGCAGAGCAGAACTTCATGCTGTCTTTTTCTGCAGGAAGGCAGCTGGGCCAGTGGGTATGCATAGATCCATGAGCCCACAAACAGAAATTGCTTGCTCATTCCTGCAGTGCGAGGCTGAGAACTGTTGGACTTACTTTCACTGTACTCCCGTTACTAAGTTGCAGCTCCTCAAGTCAGCAGGACCAGATGTGCTTTGGGAGCATTGAGAGAAGGTATACCGTGCCCCTTTCTTGAGGTTTACACCAAGGAAGAATAGCTTTAAGATGTGCTCAGAACTTCACCAGTAGAGTGTCTCTCTCAGGGCCGGCTCTGGCTTTTTGGCCGCCCCAAGCAACAACAGGGCAGCCAGAACGGCAAAGCAAAAAAACCAAAAAGAAAAACCTGCAGCGTGGCTGGAGCGTGGATACAGGGGGACTGGGCGGGAGAGAGAGAGAGAGAGAAGGGGGCGGCCAGGGCTACAGCAGGGGTGCTGCCACGTGGCCCCTCCTGCCGCGAGGGCTCCGCTCTAGTCGGCGGGGAGGGAAGGAAGAGGACTGCCCTGCAGGACGCTCTGGTTCTCCGCCGCCCCCTATAGGGTGGCTGGAACAGAACAACAACAACAAAAACACGGCCATGCTGCCCTAGAATTGGGCAGAATGCCGCCTCGAACAATCTGCCGCCCCAAGTACCAGCTTGCTCAGCTGGTGCCTGGAGCCGGCCCTGGTCTCTCTGACTATAATTCCTCCCAAGCCAGCACCATCCACATAGTGGTGATTTTACAATGGGGCAGCTAAAACGAAGACCCACCAATCCATCTCATATAGAGGGCACCAAACATCCATTTCCTATTGAAATTGCTGACTTTGGAGAGGGAGTGTGTGTGTTTATGTATATGTATACAAACACACACACACAAAGCTACAGAACCTTTCACTGCCGTAGGCCACCAATATAAAGCATTTTTTTTTTAAATATTAAAAACCATTGATTGGCAAAGTGTGTGTAATGTCCTCCCCTAGAATGCTTGATTTTGCCAATCGGTTACACAACTGTTTCAGGGAGAACCGTGGGATAGTGAGTCTCAGCTTAGAACAGCAGTTACAGGCAGCATAGGAAAGAACACAGCTTTGGTATATTTATTTTTAAAAGCAGTGTGATGAATTTATGAGCCTTGGGTCTGTCATATTAAATACCCGTACTCTATTCTCAGCCAGGGGCGACTCCAGGGTTTTTGCCTCCCCAAGTGGTGCAAAAAAAAAAAAGGCCGCGATCGTGATCTGCGGCAGCAATTCGACGGGAGGTCCTTCGCTCCGAGCAGGAGCGAGGGACCGTCCGCCGAATAGTTGGACGTGCCGCCCCTCTCCAGAGTGGCCACCCCAAGCACCTGCTTGGCAACCTGGTGCCTGGAGCCGGCCCTGTTCCCAGCCCTACCTAAACTGACCTTGAGCAGCCTCTCAGTTATTGTGCTTATAAAAGGGATTAATAGTTGCATGTCACTAGGACTGATGTATGAGACTTTGATCAGTATAAGGGTGGTTAACAGCACAGAAATATTAACGTCAATCATTATATGAAGTTAGGCCATGGGTTCTGGTCTAAGTCAAAGGATGTTTAATTGGGAGGGAGGGAGGGATGGAATACCCTAACCTCTCTCACTCTATTGTGTAATCATTATGCCTAAATTGCAGATAGGTGTGAAAAGGCTGCTAAATGTGTGTCAGCAATGCTAGATCTGATACATCATAGGTATGACCCACTTCTGCCCCCTGCAGACAGGTTTCTTCGGCCTGGAGCCCTTATACCCAAGGTTTAATATGGTCCTTTTGAAAATGCAATTTAGGCACTTATAGACTTTAAGGTCAGAAGGGACCATTGTGATCATGTAGTCTGACCTCCTACACATTTCAGACCACAGAAACTCAACCACCCACTCCTGAAATAGACCCCTAACCTCTAGCTGAATTACTGAAGTCCTTCAGTCATGGTTTAAAGACTTCAAGTTACAGAGAATTCACCATTTACACTAGTTTAAACCTGCAAGTGACCCATGCTGCAGAGGAAGGTGAAAACCTTCCATGGTCTCTGCCAATCTGACACGGGGGAAATTCCTTCTTGACCCCAAATATGTCAACCAGCTAGAACCTGAGCATGTGAACAAAACCCAGACATCTGGGAAAGAATTCTCTGTAGTAACTCAGACCTCTCTCCATCTAATGTCCCATCTCTGGCTGTTGGGGATTTTTGCTACTGGCAGTCGCCAATGGGCCACATGGGCCATCATAGGCAGTCCCTTCATACCAGTCCCCTCCATAAATATATCAAGCTCAGTCCTGAAACCAGTTAGGTTTTTTTTCCCCCCCAATGCTTCCCTTGGAAGGCTGTTCCAGAACTTCACTCCGCCGATGGTTAGAAACCTTTGCCTAATTTTGAGCCTAAACTTGTTGATAAAATTATTGTTTATATCCATTTGTTCTTGTGTCCACATTGGCACTTAACTTAAATAATTCCTCTCCCTCCCTGGTATTCATCCATCTGATGTATTTATAGAGAACAATCATATCTCCCCTCAGCTTTCTTTTGGTTAGGCTAAAAAAGCCAAGCTCTTTGAGTCTACTCTCATAAGGTAGATTTTCCATTCCTCAGATCATCCTACTAGCCCTTCTCTGCACCTGTTCCAGTTTGATTTCATCTTTCTTAAACATGGGACACCAGAATTGCATGCTGTATTCTACATAGGTGCTTTTGAAAGTTGTACCCTAGTTGCATTAATGGTTGTTTAAATTTTTATTTGCTGCCTTCCTATGAAGCAAGTACGTGGCCACTGCTGAAGGCAAGATACCAAAATTAGACAGTCCAGATATCTGATCTAATATAGCAACTCCTGTGTTCTTATGAGCATAACAGCTGATGTTAGTTGCATTAGCTAAGTCAATTATATGTTATACTAGTGCAGTGGTGGATTTCTCTCCCATCATCTGTTGCACACAGTCCTTACAGGTTGTGATGAAATTCATGTCACGTTGGCCAAAATTTTCAAATATAATTAAGGATTGATTGTCTCAGTTTTTAGGTGTTCAACTTCAGACACTTCCAAGACACTTGGTTTTCAGAAAGAGCTCAGCTATTCTCCTCTGACAATCAGGCCCCTTGAAGTTGCTACAATTTGAGCATCTAAATTCAGCAGTCACTTTTGAAATTTTAGGCTATTGAATTTCATTTGCTGATAATTATGAATTTCCTCCTCTAGCAACTCTTCAACTTTATAGATATAGAGGCAAGTTGTGTTCAGTTTACTCAACTTGCCATGGTCAACAAAACTACCTTTCCTTATTAAGTGGCATATACAAATATCATGTAGACTTGTTATTTGGACACTTTAGGGACCTAATACTCATTTAACCTAACAAATCAAGAGTAACTCCACTGAGTTCAAAGGAATTACAAGGATATAAAATGAAACTAAAATTAACAAGAGAAGAATCAGTCTCTAGGTCAAAAGTGTAAACAAAAGATCAGACTAGGTCTTTTACATTTCCAGAATGAATCTGTTTACTCTTTTTCTTTAGAAATAACGTTTTAAAAATTGTGAAAGAGAAACTAATTAATTTCAAAAAATCAATTTAATTGCTAATATGTCTTTATAAAACAGGAATAGGAAAATGGGATATTTAATTATGATTAGCAATGACTGAAATTCCACTGCACCTATTTAATAAAAAGAAGATTATCTATGCACAATAGTTTGTTTTTTCCCCTTCATTTGGCATCCTGTGGATTGTTCCCATTGTAGGAAAAACATAGGGTGCAGTCCTGTTTTATTTACAAAGAATGCACTAAGTCCCGTTTCCCTGAACATGGCAAGAATCAAACAGCAGGAGCCAGTTTCTTTGTTCACAGCTCCAAGCCCCTTTCTAGACAGCACTCAGCCTAAAATGTCTTAAACTTTTCTCAGGGCCATGCTATCTCTGCTTTTCTGGTCTTGTTGCCTCTCTTTCCCAGACACACAAATGTTCACAAAACTATACCTAAGGAAACCCTTCCACCCACATGTGCCTTTTTTTTTTTGCGTGGCAACACGTGCCTCTGTTTTGGGTAGAGGTTGCTATTTTTTCAGCTGCCCGATTCTATACTCTCTCACATTTATCCCGGTTGTTCTACCCAATGAGGTTTAAACCAACTGATCCAAGATGGAGGTATTGCACCCTACATCTTGGATTAAGACATCCAGATTATGTTGAGAACCAGCTTGATCTTGATAAGGTGAGTCTGTGCTAACCACTGTCCTGCTGTGATGTGGAACATCTCAGAGGGCTAACAATGAGATAGCCATTAACATTGAATGACTCTCCCCCATAGGAACAATGGGTTTTCTACTGGTAGGCCACTGACTTTGAATGACTGTACAACTCTGTTGAGGGAGGGTGGGGGGCTGGAGCCTGCAATTTCCCTAGCTGAAGCACATGGGCAAAAAAAGATAGAGACTTTTTTTAGAAAGGTGGTGTGTCTCTGAGCAAAGGGACCAGGCCACTATCATGTACAAGAAGAGCAGGCTTAGGAGAGAGAAGGCAGGAAGGGCTGCCTAGCCTAAGGACACTTATCAAACCCAGGATTCACAGAAGGAGTGAGATCAGACTTGGATTTGGTGTAAGGGAGGGCTTACAAGCACATGGGCCCAGACTGATGATTGTCCAGAGGAGAGGACTGGACCAGGATGTATTACGGCTGTATGATATAGTCTTTAATTACATAAAGAAGTACTTTTTTTTTCTCCTTCATTCAGTGCACAGAATGGAGTTGCTCTGGGTGGTGAATCAGGGTTGTATAGTGAAGGAGGCTGTTGCCTGTAGCACCTTTGCCTCACTTGTTGCAGAAGCTGGAAGGTGTGTAGTGAATGAGACAGGGGACTGCAGGAAGGGAAAGGGTGGTCTCATAGTTAAGGCACTTGAATGCTGCCCTGAAGAACTGGATTCTATCCCTGCCTCTGCCACACAATTCTTAAGTGATGCTAATCGAATTACTTAAACCAAACATTTCACAGGTGGTCACTAATTGTGTGTTCCTCATTTTCTGGGTGCCTGACTTGAGATCCAGGGTCTGATTTGCAGAAATGCTGAGCACTCAAATCTACAGCTCAAGTCAATGGGAGCTGTTTTGTGAACAACAAAAGTGCTATTTAATGCTACGGTCTCAAAAAAAAAAAAAAAAAAATATCAGGTCCTTGGTGTCTTAAATTGGACACCTGAAATTAGTGGACACTGTTGTCCTTACTCATCTGGGCTTCAGATGGAGAACTGTCTCCAGTTTTGGGCACCACACTTTAAGAAAGAAATTGGAGGGAGTCCAGAGGAGAGCAACAAAAATGATACAGTTTTAGAAAACATGACCTATGAGGAAAGGTTTAAAGAACGGGGCACGTTTATGAGAAGAGAGGGCTTGGGGGAAAGAGGCGGTGGGAGGGAGAGACATGATAGCAGTCTTCAAATATGTAAAAGGTTGTTACAAAGGGGATGGTGATCAATTGTTCTCCATGTCCATGGGTGCAGGATAAAAAGTAATTGGCTTAGCTTGCAGCAAGATAGATTTAAGTTGATCTTAGGAAAAACTTTGTCTATAATGATAGTTAAGCACTAGAACAGGTGACCTAGGGAGGTTGTGGAATCCTCATCATTGGAGCTTTTTCAGAACAGGTTACACAAACACCTGTCAGGGATGGTCTAGATTTACTTATTCCTGCCTCAGTGCAGGGGGATAGACTAAATTACTGCTTTGTGGTCCTTTCCAGCCTTACATTGCTATGAGTCATCTCACAGCGGTGTTTGCAAATAAATTCATTAATGTTTGTGAAGCACTTAGATACTACAGTGATGAGCACCATAGGAAAGGCCATGAGGCAACAAATAATTCTGTCTTTAAATAGCGAGCAATAAATAAGGCATGGGACCACACATTGAACAAGAAGAAAATGAAATACTGAATAGCAGCTCATTAACTGACACCATTCATTCTGTGCACTGATTGAGGCAGATTCCTGTGGAAAAAAATGTGATCATATTATTAAAGACTGTATCATAAGGCAATTAAATTAAGGTTGAACAGGCAACTTTAATTCTGACATTTCCTAATTTTTGAGTTCTTGACTTTGCAACCTTAATAATGTTTTAACCTAGCTTGTGTGTGTGATATTATATATAATATAGTATTATACTATATAGTATTTTATATTTAATATAAATAATTGGGTGTACATAATTTAATATTTATGTATTCACATGTTGGTGGCTATCAGAGAATTCAGTTATTTTGATTAGTTGGTGATGAACTTCTGGTTGAGATATAAAAGATCATCAATAACAATTGGAATTAAATGGCATATCTACAGTCAGCACAATAGATATTTTGTTTATGTGGCACTATTGTTAGATTTTTTTTTTTTCCCCATTTCTGAAAAGGTAAACTGAAAAAAACTTTTAGAATGAGTCAGCCATGGGTAAACAGTACTGCAGCCAGGTGTCAGGATAAGGGATATTCTGGACATAGTGTCAAAAATGCTTGGATAATAGGAAGATGATTCAAAATGCTTTTTAATTTAACATTTACTTCACAATCTTCCTCTGATCCCTTTTTTCCACTGTATCCCCTCTATATTTTCAACAACCCCATAAATTACAAGTTAATGTGATCATTTTTCAATATTTATATCACTCAGGTGATCTGTCTGTCTCTGCTAAAAGCATTTCTAATCCAGCATAAGGCACCAATTGTGCAATTGACCTGTATGGTGCATCCCTGCACCTGCACAGTCATTTGCAGGATCAGGGCCTGATATATTGCTGCCTTATATATTACAGACTTTTGCAATGTCAGAATTGTCAGTCGCCAAAAAATCATGGCTCTGTCCCCCAAAATAATAAGAATCACTTGAAAAAAACATGATATTTTAAGAAAAATAAGTTTTGAGGTTTTTTTAATGGTCTTCTGGTGTCTGAGTCATTAGGGTTCACATTTTCTAACTTTTCTTCAACTATAAGAGCGAGAAACTTTAAAAAAAAAAAATCTGAGACACTAACATAATCACATGACTCCAGGGGCTGATCATTTAACTAAAGATCCTGTATCATGAGCTACATGATAAAATGACAAGATTTGGCAGCATAGCTGCTTTTAAAAAAATATTATATACCCTGTTTCTTGTGAGAGAAGTGTCAGAAATTGTTCAAATATGTCATTTACACAAATTTCCTTCTTTGAATTCTCAGGGCCCAATTTGCAAAACTTGGCACCCTTATTGTGGTAGCCAAATTTGTGTATGCAAATACAAGTTTTAAATATTCAGACATTTTTAAAGTGTGCTTTAGGTGGCCATATTTGAACATACAAAACTAATATTTTAATGAAAATCTTTTACCCTGCTCATGGCCTCTATAATTCTGTAAATGTCAGTGCCATTTTCATTATCAGAAATAGGAGATTCTCTTTTTTTTTTTTTTTTAAATACATCCTGTTTTTTTAACACTGTTAAAAGATGCTTGGCACACATTGACAATTTGCCATTTATCCACAGCAAATAAAACACATTCTAATTGCGAGAGCATTTTGACAATGTAATACAGACAGAGCTATCAAGGAAATATGCTCCAATCCACACCCTGTGCCTATATTTTAATAGAGTATCCCTGTAATCTACTGTATCTCAAAATGTAGTTATTTAATCTGAATTAACACCATGCCACATCTGTTTCTCTATCTCATTTTCTTTTCTGTGGCCTGAAAAGCTATTGCATTTTTCTGCTGTTAGTTCAAAGATGTCAGCTACAACTTCTTATTGATTTTTCTTATTCTTTGTCTACTGAATTTAACCCTTATACATTCTGCAAATTTCTCTCTCTCTCTGGTAATCAAAGAAAATACTTGTTTAAAATATCTGACAAAGGTATGATTATAAAGCCAATTGAGATCTTTTACTTTCGATTTACCTTCATCATAAAAAGATTTCTGATCATATCAAGGTAATTTTGTTACTTGCATTTTTGCATCTTTACATTATAATTGTTTCCTTCTGCAGAAATAAATGCTGTAACCTTGAATGAAGCTGTTACTAATAATGTTACACTAAGCAAATAAATGTCAGGAATGAACTAGTCTTGACTGCCTAAGCTTTGTAGTATTCATGGATAATGCTCTAATCATTGGCGCAAAACATCCAATTAATTTGCTTTCCCTACATGTTTTTACTGGCCAAGATGCATAGGGGAGTAGTGTGCTCAGTCATAATCATGCTCCACAAAGGCTGGAAATGTTCCCTTTGAGCTTCCAATCATTAGGTCAGCTGAAGTAAAGACAAGCCCATTGACAAGTGAGAATGGTAATAATTTATTTTCTATTGATGGGTTGTGACAAATCATGTCGGAGCAGTGGCTGCATACTGTGGGGCTCCATGAAGGAAGATTGTGATGGGCAGAGATGAAACCCTTCACAGCTCATTTAGTCCAAATGTAGCCACCTGGGTGGTGAATCAGTTCAACATACCAGCCCAAGCATTCCTGCACAAAATTAGATCGCTAACAGGCAAACCATATAGGGGTTCCTAGAAGGCATTAATCAACACGGTTGAGCTGTCACAATGCAGAATTCAAAATTAGGAAACACAAGAAGGGTTAAAATGTGGCAATTTAGTAATTAAATTCTTGAATTTGTGACAATCACACAATTCCAGGTTCAGTAAGGGGCTTGGAAGAAAAATGATGAACTTTAAACTGGCAAAGTGAAGAATTACCCCTGCTGAAAACACCCTAAGATTTTTACAAATGTTAATTAGTAAAAGCAGCATGAAGATTTATTTAAGCTTGGGCACACCCCCTTCAACTATCAGCTGACAGGTCAAATTAAATTTATGTGCTTCTTACCACTGCACAGCACACTTCATCTTATTTAAATTTATTTTTTCCAGTGATGTGCTTAGCATCTGACATCTCATGCTGTTTCAGAATACAGACAGTTATTTTATTTTGCAGAATATTACAAACTTGCCCAGCTTTTTGGCTGAACTCTACTTTTTTGTAGAAGAGATTTCACAGGCATACTGAGATCTGGACTTCACTGTTTAGTAGGCTTATTTTTCTTTAAGTGTGTGATTTTCTTCTGAGAAAACTGTTGTCTATATTTAGGGCCAGATTCTCTGTTGCACTCTGGCCTCTTACCAAAGAGATACAGCCAGATTGGTTATGCTCAGCAGGTGTACTGTACTTTAGGGCTCTTTCCTAGCTTGCATAAGTTAGAATACCTGGAGAATTAGGGAGCCTAAATTGACTCCCTGACAGCATTCCTCCTTCCCACTCCCATTCACCTCCCTACGCACACCAATCATCACTCACCTTGGTAAAACGGAGAATCTGGGCCTTAAAAAAAAAAAGGCTTTTTTTTTTAAAAAAAAAAAAAGCCTTCGATGCATACAACAACTCCAAAATGTATAGAGTTTCTAAAGCCATTAAATATACAGTGTATTTAGAATAAGAGCTGTGACAGTGTAATCACAGGTGTTTTTATTACATTGTGTCACTGGCTTTCTGATGACTGGCAAAACAGGTATTAACTTTACACAGTCATGGCAAGTGTTTTTCATCTCACAGCCCTGTCACACATTCCACGTGTGTGTCATATTCCCCTATAAGGGCTGTTCTCCACAGAATATAACAGCCTTCTTCTGCTACAGGTTGTTTCTTTTACTCAAGTGGAAGAGTTCTGAGCAGTAGAGCTGAAGGTCCTGGTTTAAAACTCTGAAGGCCACCAACCTGAGAAAAATAATGTGCTTGTATAATTAAATTCTATATCATAATGCCTATGCATAAGGTGGTGAAATTAAAGTTGGAGTGTGCTATACTAAAAAGAAAAATTGCACAGTATCATCTAACAAATCAATATTCTTGTTGTCTCATAAGAAAATTGAGTCTAGGAATCTTATATCTGAATATGAAAATCATGCAACTTAAACTAGCTTAGCTATTTAATTCTTAGATTAGTGAATACACATCTGTATAAGGTGTATGAATCATGGATTTATTTCTCCCCAGCCTTCTTAAAATAATTATTGTACTTTAAGAAGACTTGCATTAGAGGTTGAAAGTGCTAAGAGTACTCATACCGTTTCAGCTGATCTTGAAAGTTCCTGTTTGTTATATTGCTTCACAAGGTTTATGTAAAAAAAAAAAAAAAAAAAAAAAAAAAAAAAAAAAAAAAAAAGTTAGCAGCCAACATAGGTTATTACCATAATGCATACAATACAGAGGCAAGTTTATTGCCTTTAATATCCCAAGTAATCTGTGAGAATAGGCAATTGTTTCATTATATTTTTATACTGTCAAATTTCCATTAAAGGGGCATCTCCTGCATTGTGATAATGTGGAAACAGCTGAAAAGTACAATGTTTTAAGAGGTTAAATATATTATAGCATTATCTTTCCATGTGCAGACATATTATGACACAAGTACTGGTGGTTCATGCATTCTGTTTAATATCTATTTTAGTAGGTATGTCTTTCCTTGATTTTTTTTTTTTTTTTTTTTTTTTTTTAAAAGCACATCTAGTGTAAGCATATTATGAAAGTAGTGCAGCCTGGTTGCAAGGCTATATCTTTTGTGCACCGTTTTCCTTCAGGTATTATATTTATATTGGAAAAAATAGTGACTGACTCTTTCTAAATAATTCATTATACGTGGCATTTCAACATTTTATTTTTGTTTGGGATTATTTTGTCCTCTAAGGTAAAATGACAAGTAAAAACATCTTGCATAAAAACCAAGATCATCACTCTTTTTCACTGCCTATCAACCTGTTTGTGCTTAACCAAGCATTTATTTATTAGTTCTTAATGGGAAGGTCTACAAGGTTACTACACCTGAGAGAAAAATCTGTAAGACAGGCTTTCTAATTAATCACTAGGAGGGTTCAAGAAGGTCTAGTTATTTCTGTGTATAGACGAATTTATGAAGTCTACTACAAGTTTTCATCGCTAAAACTACAGCTAACGTTTTGTTTCTTTGAGATATTGCATACTGATAACGCTTGTGTGTAAACTGACAGCTGTAACAATATCCTGCAATATCTGCACAAACCTTGTTGAATTAAAGTTAAGTATTTTAGGAATTCATTTTTAAAAAATGCAAATGTTTATATACCGTTGAGGTATTGTATGCATCTCCAATTGGGAGGGGGACCAGAGCCCTCCAGGAACTAAGAACAATTCAAGGTAGTTAGGCAAATTCATTCAGGTTGTAACACCGGAGGACTACCATCACCTGGAGAGAGGCTCGCATATACTGGTTCAAACTGAATTATCCAGGGAGTCTAGGGTTGCCAACCCTCCCGATTTTGCTGGGAGTCTTCCGGAATCATGCCCAATCTCCAGGAGGCTACTGACGCCAAACCACGAGATTTTAGGCTCTGAAAGTTTGGTGGCGCAGCTGGGCTAAGGCAGGCTCCCTTCCTGCCCTGGCCTCATGCTGCTCCCAGAAGTAGCTGGCATATCCCTGCGGCCCCTGTGTGGGAGGGCCAGGTAGCTCCGTGTGCTGCCCCCATCCTGAGTGCTGACTCCGCAGCTCCCATTGGCCGGGAACTGTGACCAATGGGAGCTGCGGGGCAGTGCTTACAGGCATGGACAGCGTGCAGAGCCCCCTGCTCCTCCCAGGGGCCGCAGGGATGTGCCAGCCACTTCTGGGAGCGGCGCAGGGCCAGGGCAGGCAGGGAGCCTACCTTAGCCCAGTTGCATTGCCGACTCAGAGCTGCTCGAGGTAAGCGCCTCCTGGCCGGAGCCTTCACCCCACACCCCCTCTGGCATCCCCACCCCAGCCTGGAGCCCCCTCCTTCATCCAAATTCCCTCCCAGAGCCCTCACCCTTTCCTACACCCCAACCCCCCTCCTGCACCCAAACTCCTTTCTAGAGCCTGTACCCTGTCCTGCACACAAACTTCCTACCCCAGCCAGGAGTCCCCTCCTGCACCAAAACTCCCTCCCAGAGCCCATACCCTTCACCACCTCCTGCATTCCAATCACCTGCCCCACGCTCAGCCCGGAGCTCCCTTCCACACTCTGAACGCCTCGCCTCCAGCCCAGTAAGGGTGGGGGGGAGCAAGCAATGGAGGGAGGGGGTGGGGCCTCGGGGAAGGAGTGGGGCAGGGGGTGGGATGAGGGTGTTTGGGTTTGTGTGATTAGACAGTTGGCAACCCTACCAGGGACCAACAGACAAAGAATGTGTTTTTGGGTAAATAGCCTGAGTTAAAACTGACTCGGGGACTTCTGTGATCCAGCCAATACAGGACTTCTGGACAAAAAGGCCCAAAATCCTTTGGGAGGTCTTTGACCTGCAAAGGTCCCATAAGACTTGGATGGCATATTCTGAGCAGAATATATGATGAATTTATGACCACAGGAAAAACCTCTTTGTGGGGTGTGAAGATCTAATCACCAAACAAAGCCCTTTTTGGAGTGAGGAGGTGATTTCTAGTGATCTTATTAGCACGCATGTAGATTCTTTTATAGTTTTTAATGTTTTCTCTGTAATGCTTTCACCTTAAGAATATAAATGGTTATTTAGAAAGAACTGTGTGGTAACTTATAACTGTTGACAATTATACTGTCTACTGTGTCTGAGAAGAGAAGCAAAGCAGGCCTGCTTAGGCAGTGTGTCTTTTGCTGGGGATGTTACAGTATAGTCAAAGGACTATGCAGCCTGTAAATGCCCTGGTTAGAAAGGAGAGAGACATGGGTCTCTGCCCCAAAAGAGGTGATGGCTGAGGACCCGGGAGCCTAGAGTGGGTGCCCTATTTGGACCACAGAGAGGGGAAAAAAAAAAAAAAAACATCTGCAGTTACCCTGAACTGTGACATATAAACTCTTGTCATTGTGTGCAAACACACATACAAAGCTGTGTAGAGACTTATCTGGCATATTGTCAATTTGTCCATATACCATCCAGCAAGGGAATGGTGGGAAGAAAGGGAGAAGAAAAGGAAATCGGGAATATTTAGGGGCTAAATTCACACTGAGTGGGGATGAAAGAATAACTTCAGGGAAAATGCACTTAACAGAAACCGTATTCAGTATGGCTTCAATGATAGCACAAGCTGAACTTTATTTTGATTTAGTTGGGAAACCAAGTTTCTGTCCATATTGGAAAACCTGAGCTTATTTTAACAACACCGATCAAAGCACATTTTTGGGCCTTGGCTGAACCACTAGATTGGGTCACCCCCATTGACTTCTATATTTGGGGAGCAGCTCCAGTCAGGCTAATGGGGCGGTGGGAAGCAAATTCCATGCATGCCAGAGGCTTTCAGTTTGGGGGGGGGGGGGAATGCCTCCGCAACTGTAAACTATATCCACGGTCACCTCTATAATGTAAGCCCAGGGAAAACTCTCCCTCCCCTTGGAGCACAAGCACCATCAAGATTCGGGAAAGCTGAAAGGCACCCCCTCCTTTCATGTGCTGGGACATTAGACAGGGAATCCCCCCCTTTGGAGGAAAGTTCTGAGAAAGCAATATCCCTTCTCCACTCCACTCCCCAGCCACTGAAGCATCGTCTTCTGTGGGGGAAGCTTTTGTTGCACACCATCATCAGCAGGAATATGGAGAAAGTCTTCATACTGGGACACCATCATCCAATGGCAGAGTAGTCCAAAAAAACCTCCCCCCACTCACTGTGGCAATGTCATTTGGGGGTGGGGGAATGCATCTCAAGGGAGTCCCCCCATCTCTTTATTTATCCTGTCTCAACTAGGGCGACCAGATGAAAGGAAGAAAATATCAGGACACATGTGGGGGTGGGGGAGGTCTGCCAGCAGAGCAGCAAAAAAAAAAAAAAAAAAAAAAAAAAAAAAAAAAAAAGTCAGGACACAGGACAAACAACTAAATATCGGGACATTGGTCACCCTAGTCTCAGAGATGCAGTAGGGAGTTTTTCCACACATTGACAACTGCTAAGAACCCTGGATCTGCACATACTTGATGAGCCCTATAGCTTTGGCTCCAGAATGAGGCTCAGTATATCACTCTTAATAAGTGGAGATGGGGCTAAACATGCTCAGAACAGATTCTCTCTCTTTCCCTGTTGTAGTCGCTCCTAACTTATGGCCTCCTACATGGTGTAGTATGCTAGTTTTGGTCTTGCATTTTAAGTAAAAAAAAATCTTGTATATCTAGTGTGTGTATAATAAGTCATAGTAGGCAATACAGAAGAGGCTGTGAGTAGGTTTTCATGACTACAGTACCTTTGTGCTGCTGAATTCTTGTGTTTGGAAATCCCTGAATGTAAAATAGCCCAATAATAATTTGTTTAAAAATGTAATGTTTCTTTTATACTGTATTTTCACAAGTATCAATTAGATGATAAAATGATTTTCCTGTCCATAGTTATGCAACTATTTGCAGCCCATTTACATGCCAGATATATTTTAAAGATTTAGTATCTGAAAGCTGGGCTTAGTGGTGCAGCAGCACATTTAAGGATGTAGGAGAGACATCAGAAAACTCCCTTCCTTGGTGTTTTCAAATCTCAACAATATGGAGATTTATTTATCTCCAGGAGAGGATGTAGTCTTCACCTTGCCTAAGGACCATTTGCCAATCTCCTTAGAAGCCATAATCACTGCAATATTGGTCTTTTTTTATTCCAGACATGAGAAACCATGGATGGCACCACACCAAAATTCCATCCACTGAATATCCCCAAATAATAATATAAGCTTGAAACTTTCAGATTCCTACAGCATGGCCAATTTTTAAGTCTACTTATCTTTTTTATAAGTAATTTTATATTTATCTAAATAATGTTTCACTGTTGTGGGTTTGAAAGTCAAGCTGGGAAGAATGGCTCAATTAACATATTAATCATGGCTTGTTTAATAAAGCATGCTAAAGTAACTGTTTTGGATTTGTTAAGAACTGGTAATGGTCATTAATGTGATAGTTGAAGGAGAGAAAGAAAAAGGGCACTGGCATAAAATGGATGACTGAGGCCTTGTCTACAGTACAGGGGAGATCGATCTAAGTTGCGCAACTTCAGCTATGTGAATAGCGTAACTTAAATCGACATAGCTTAGATCTACTTACTGCGCGGTCCACACTACACTATGTCAACAGGAGACGCTCTCCCCTCGACCTTCTTGTTCAGGTGGAGTAAGCAGTCGATGGGAGAACAATCTGCGGTCAATTTAGAGGGTCTTCACTAGACCTGCTAAATTGACTGCTGACGCATCGATCACCGCACATCGATGCCCCGCTAAGTGTAGACAGGCCCTCTAGATATTCCTAGAGAATATTGCCTAATATTATGCGTGTCTGGAAGGGGAAAAATTCTAAGCAGCTGAAACTGATATTTGTAAACTGATGGTTTTATGTTGCCTACACAGATCAGATCCATAGTCTTAGGTGCATGGGGGTGTTTGTTTTGCCAGAACCCTCTCAACCGCCTTGGTGGTTGGGAGGTGGGTGATATACAAGCTCCATTATTGTACAGAAAGGTCAGACTGCAGGTGTTATAAATAACTGAAGCTCTGTCCTGCCGCTCACTTCTTTCCATTGTTCAGATCATATAGTCAGAACCCATGTAACTTCTTTCCTTTGCTTGTCGTCAGCTGTTTTTTTTCCATTTTGATTGTATTCTAATTGTTTATAGTAGTCAGTGAAAAGTTGTGCAGTTACTTGGTGTAAATTTGTGCCATTGTGCAGTTACCTCCATTGTTGTGTAGTTTCTTTTTTCTTGATGTTGTTTCACTATCAAGTTCTGCCTTTCAAAAGGCAGATCATCTACCTGTGTTTTGTTTCTGAGGTAACCCAGAACTCTTGTCAGCAGTCATTCTCATAGTTACTTCAGCAGCTATTGCATGTGCTGCCATATTTGAGACATAACCAGCTACAAAGAAGTGCTTAGCTACATTATGTTAGGCTTCAGGATGTTTCCTGGTCATGACAAAAGGTCTTCTAATCAGTGTTGACACCAAGGCTGATCAGCCCATATTGCCCATGCAGACCCTGGAGCACAGCTTCTATAAAGATAAAGTGAGACCAAGAGGATGTAATTCTGGACTTGAAACCCAAGGTAGAGGTGGTCAGGTTTAAGGGATGATAGTAGAAATACACATGAAATTAGAGGTACCAGAATGAACCTCAGTCCCTATCTCATAGCGGTGAGGCTAAGTCCTCTTTCTAGCTGTCCCTGTTCAAGGTAGTAAAGGTGAAGAAAGCTTGTTTAAGTGGACTGAGTAGTCCAGGAATGGCACAGAATTTTTCCTTCAAATTCAGTCTTAATTTGTTACTCCACTCTTTGTTTAATATCCAGTTCTGCTACCTTTACTCATGTTTAGCAATACCTTCCCCCACAAATAATCCCACTGAAATTAAAAGCCCATTACATAGCAAATTCTTATATTATTGCCCTTTATAGACTTTAAAAAACCTCTATATCTGTTTAGCCTTCTCCTTTCCTTACAATACTAAAAGCACTTCTCCCCAGCAGTACCTCCAAAATAATTTGGAGTTTCTAGGCCTGTCTAGAGGTATGTTGAATGACAAAAAGCATTACATAATTTTTAATGTACATTCTCAAAAGAACTATGGTAAAGATTTTCAAAGCCACCTACACTATTTGGACACCCAGACTCCTTTTAAAATTAAGGAGAAATGAGCATCCAAATGCCTTCTATAGCTTTGAAAAGCTCTACCCATAACTTTGACACCTTGTCTAAGTTTTGCTATCCTTTCCAGAAAAACCGTGCCCTTGGATATGATTTGGTATGTAAAATTTCAGTAAGATTGGGTTTTTTTGGAGACGTTTGGGCTGGAAATAAAGCTGGTAATGGAGAGCTAGCTTCAACCTTAAGTATGGAGTATCTGCTACTGCTCCATAATTAGGCTTTAATTCTTACAAAAACTTCCATTAATTGGATTTTTCACAGAACTTTTTTTTGTTTGATTTAAAGTACCATGTAGATTAGTTATAGAAACTTCATTTAAATATGGATTTAATTAGAAATGTTTTATAATTTTAATGAGTCTTAAAAGTCTTTTGATGAGCAGTCTGTGTAATTATGGTATTTAAAATGATTGGATAAATGCATACTTTATAATTTACCTTTCTTGCAACTGTGTTTTCATGCAGGTTATTTTTAACATGAAGAATTGTTTCATTTTGTGTCAGACTACCCTCCCCCTCCTTCCAGAAAATGTTTTATCTCTGAAATAAAATTAAATATGCATGATACTAGTAGTATTGGATAAAATTGTAATGGTACAGTTAAAAATCAATCAAAAAGAAGAAAATTATTTTGTTTTTGTTAGAGAAGAGACTAATTTGTTAGCCAGAAGTAAATTACAGACTAGTATTGTACAAAAAAAAAAAAAAATGTGGGTTGGGTCTTTTATGTCTGAGGAAATTACCTGAAAAATTACTGCATAGGGTACACTGCACTAGGTATTGTGTTATCAGCAATCTGCTTCACTGCCACAACATAAAGAAATAAAGATTCTCAGCAAACTTGAGAAGTAAGTTTACAGAAATAGCATTTAAGGGCGGGGGTGGGGAGGGGAAAGAGATAGACTCTTATGAACAGTGGACTCTTTTCATCCTCAACCCACGTTATGTCAAATTACCCACGTGTTGTGGATTATTAAATTGATTGATGAGTAGTTGTATACATTAGTTTCTGCATCTCTAGAACACATTTTCCAGCTTTTCATTGCTAGCCAGCAGCCACACTTGTAGGGGGTTAACCCAGAAATGATATCTGAAAGATAAACTAATTTGTCTACTTCGACTACACTTAGCTTTTCTGCATATCATCCTGGCCAGCCTTATTTTAAGAATATACATTTGAGTTTTAGAGGTATAATCTGGGAAGTTTTCCAAACTCATCTTAAAACAAAATACAATTAAAAAAGCATAATGAGTCCCTCCACCACACCTGCACTGCACATTAGCAGTGCTATTAGAGCAGCAACACTGAATTTATTTTCTGGGTACAATATTCACCCATGTGCTGAGGGCCAGCATAAAGCTGATTGTAACTCTTTGTTCCATGAGCAGTACTTAGCTTGATAGGAGGAAGGACGCCAATATTATGGGTAAAAACATATCCAGCCGTCTATGCCTGCAACACATCATATCAATTGTGCCCCCCAAAGTATTGGTTAAGTCAGCGGTTCTCAAACTCTGGATTGGGACCCCAAAGTGGGTCACAACCTCATTTTAATGGGGTCTCCAGGGCTGGCTTAGACTTGCTGGGACCTGGAGCCGAAGCCGGAGCCCCTCTGCCTGGAGCCGAAGTCAAAGCCAGAGGGTTTCAGCCCTGGGTGGTGGGGCTCAGGTTACAAGCTCCCTGCCTGGGGCTGAAGCCATTGGGCTTTGGCCCCTCCACCCGGAGCTGCAGGGCTCAGGCAGGCTCAGACTTCGGTCCCCCCTCCTCGGTTCATGTAGTAATTTTTGTTGTCAGAAGAGGGTTGCAGTGCAATGAAGTTTGAGAACCTCTGGATTAAGCAATATTGCTAACGTGTTCTTTCTAGTCAGACACTATACCGATTCTGGAGTCTATGACCAGTTTAGAAACCATTAGTAAATATAGTTAATTTTCAAATTTAATTAATATTAAAGCATGAAGATAGGTACCATGCTTTGCCAGCTACCTGAGCATTTCCATCATTCTTTACTCTCTGAATCAAGCAAGGCTCAGAGACTTGGGTAAAGTCACACTCTGGGTTAGAATTGCAACCTGGATAGTAATTTTTTTATCATTGGTTCAATAGAATTAGAACTAAGTTACAAAACTTTGTGCATCAGAGATGGGTATTTTTAAAATAAAAAGAAAAGAAATGCAAATGAGAACTTGAATGCCTTTAAAAACCCTTTTTAAACAGCAAATTAGTTTTATGGCATTTTCAAACCAACTTGCATGCACATGACAATTTCTGAACCTCAGAAAAATGGCTGGAGAATGGGTTTACTCTATTATTGTGTACATTTCTATTTTTCAGAGGAAAATAGTAGGCCATTTGCCTGATGCTTAAGTATATTTAGATGAATGAAAACACCAACAAAATGTTTAATATTATATATGTATATAAATAAATGAAAATCCTTTAGTCTTTCATTTTAGTTGCTAAATTGTCTTGAGGGTTGTGAACTATAAGGACTCTTAAAATTATGAGAAAACCTTGTTCCACCAAAGGCAAATTAATTTTGAGGAAAATAGTAAAGATTTCAATTAAGAACGTGCTTGTGGGATTGCTTCTTTGGAGTTCATGATGCTGAAAGGGAAAAGGATTCCTATAAAGAATTTCTGTGAATGTTAGACTATGTATAGCGCAAGCAAGTATATCTTTAATTTTGGAGATTTTATACATGTTCAATTAAAGGCAGCTTGATCATCATACCTAAGTTCATTGGCAGGATTCTACTCTTGCACTCTCATAACATTAACTCACAATATAAAATGAGTGCACAAAGGATGTGTGCTAGGAAGCATAAATATGCATGTATATTATGGAGGTATGTGCCACTATCTTCAAAGCACAATTCCTGGTTGGTAATGGGTGTCACAATATGAGATTCATACAAAGACTGGATGTCAAACAGAACTGCTCTGGTCTAGAAATCAGGCATGAACTCTTGTGAGAATATTCTTGTAAGATTTCCAGTACTACTTTTTGTTTGTTGGTTTAATTTCTAATAACTTGGTCAACAGACAAGGAAGCACAGAAGTGAGCAAAAATGAAAAATAGTTTATAGTACTTTTTTTTTTTTTTTGAGATTTAATAAACACAACTTCATTTTGGTACAATATTTTAAGTGAAATTTTGGATTGGTTCCTATTTTAGACAAACTCATTCTCTTCATTCCTAGTGACTATTACAATATTTGGAAGTCCTGGTAACTTTCTTGGGCACAGAGACATATGAACTTTACACATAATACCCAAACAAAATGTAACTTATGATACCCTGGGTGGTAGTTTGTTTCCTGATGAAACTTGGTTTGAAGCCAAGCAGGACAGCATTGGCAGAGTGTGACATTCCTCCATGTTATCTGACTTTGTGAAATAAACTCTTTGACAAAAGGTCTACATCTAAGTTGGGACATGGGGGGCGCCCCCCCCCCCCCCGCTTCAGATTACAAATTATTTTTCCACACATACTTTAATGAATCTGAAGAACAGGCTATTTTAAGCAGAATGAGCAAGAACATGATGAACCCAATCCTGCAGGGACTGAACTCTCAGTACCTCTGTTTGTAATACCTGCAAGCTCTTAACAATATAATTGCAGCAACAGTGGTAGCATGTTTTTCCTACTCAGATTAGATCGATGAATCAAAAAAGGCTACATGAGCCTCTTCTTTGCATGAGCTTGGGAAATATTCTTCTTGCCCTGACTCTTCACAATCCCATCCTTTCCTACTTATCCCCTTTTTCTCTCTTTCTACATCCACACCATTCTCTCCTCTCTGCTTTGCAGGGACAGCCAATCTTGTACAATCACTTACCAGTGTGTTACACAAACCTCTCCATTTTTTCTACACTGCCCCTTATACATAAAATGCATTCACTGAGGTGTAGCATAAGGCCATTACCCCAGTTCTCCTTCAGATCTCTCCTGAGCAACCTCTTCCATGATATCTGGATCTCAGGGCTTTTTACTTTAAATTCCAATGTAATCAAATGTGTTTTAAAGGGTGTGATACTACAGAACAAACAGAAGATTCAAGATGAGGCACCAGCTACAGTGAGTGCCTGCAGTTCATCTTCCATGAAGATCAGAGAGAGTGTTTTTGGCATGAGAACATGGGGCTATTTTGGAACTGGTGGTGTGCTTGGATTCCAGATACTGGTATGCCAGTCAGCATGTTTTTGGAAATTGTTTGGGGATATTGAAAGATTGATGATGGATTGTCATGTAAAGCAAATGCAATAGATGAGACATTCATAGGATAAGTTATGCTTCTCCAAATCTTAAGATAAAGATGAACCAAACCTCCAATCTTTTTGAACATGACCCATCAGTGGTGCTGAGGCTCCTAAAACCTTTAATGTAGGCTGAAACAAGCATTTTACTCTGCCTTTGAAGTATCTGTGGCATAATTTATATATCATCTTATAGCATATTATAAAGAATATTTTTTACACATTTCCTGTTTCTTCTGGGAATGGTTTCAACCATAGGTGTGGATACTTCAGAAGCAGTTAAGTCTTGTGCTGATGTTGAGATTCCTCATGCCAGTTTCATGATCCTAGGGCTTTTTATTTCTAAATCTATCATTCCTTATTGAAAAGGCATGAGAAGTTAAAGTTGTTTCAATATATTCTTCTGTCAGAATTAAGTTCACATGATGATCCGCAAACAGGCCCTGAGAGGGTTGTTTGATTTGAGAAAAATGGGGAAAGACTTGTTTTGCCTTAGAAATTTTGAAAAAACACCCATCTCTTTATTATCTGCAGCTACTCCCGCATGGTTTCTTTTTCCAGCAGCTTTATGTTTTTGTTTTTATTTTCACAAATTAGAAAAAGTACAGAACTGGGAGATGCATAGTTTGTAAAGGAACATGAAAACTTTCATCTTTGTCAACAGTCCAAATCTATTCCAGTCAGTCAAGACATTATTACATGTGTGGCCTGTGTGAAATGTGTTTGTGATTCCAGTCCAGTTCTCAGGGCCAAGTATGTGTTTCACAGAACTACAGATGGCACTACTTGGCAACCATTTTGACAGCTACAGCAGAGTCTACCTGAATCACTCTGTTGGACAGAGGATATACACATGGTAGAATTATAGATAGATGATAGTGTAGAGTGGTATAAAAATTTTAAATCAGTATGAGTTTGGTATAGCCTAATTATTCATGCATGGCACAGTCAAAAATGAAGAATGCAAGTCATCCAAAAAAGTCTCCAGTTCCCACACTAAGTGAGTAATTAGCTATAAGTTAAAATAATAGCACCAACACACCTTTCACCCAATTACCAAAGTTTGCATGACTTGCACAATGTTGTTGTTATGCATGTCCTTCCCCCCCAATCCCCTTCCTGCTGTTTGTTTCTCAGATTTACCACAACATGTCTATATTAGCAGGTAAGATTTTTAGGGCAGGGAGTGCGTCTTTGTTGGTTCTGGAAAGTGACTAGCATGCTTTTAAGCCCTGTAAAAATAATAAAAAAAAAAATGCCAGTGGACAGAGATGATTGCCAGCTTTTCAGGTGCACATCCTGCACTTGCTAACACTGGAAGGTCCCAAGATTTTGGACTTTGCCTTCATGACATTTTTATGTGCAGGGAAACTGAAAATCTTAATATTATATCAAGTGACTAGTATGTGACTTTGAAATAAATGGAACTTACGATGTGTGCAGTGAAATCATTACTATCCAAGAGCACTATGCAGATGGAAATAGGATATCTACCTTAGTCTACTTGAGTTAAAAAGCTCTAACAACATGTTGCATCGGTCACAAAGACAAAAGACAAACTGCAGTTCAAAAGAGGTTAAAAGTAACATCATAGAGGGGAGGGGTTTCTGATGCAAGTTAACACATTAGCAACATCACCCTTGCAACCTCTCTAATGCACATGTAGAAGTAATACAATACACTCAGACATCTCTACAACTCAGGACAAAATTTTCAAAAAGGGGTGCTAAATAAAGATGCGAGTTTAAATTTAGCACCATTTTTGAAAATATTGGCCATGTTATTTAAATGTGAGTGTAGTTTAAAAATAATCATGAGATAAACACACTTGATAAAGTACAGATTTAGTTTACTGTCCTTGTTTTTATTTCTGTATCACACATACTTAGGTGCTGTGCATTGTAGCAATAACTGACTAATATAGAAATAATTTAATTGACTAATTTCTTTACCAGTCATATTAGCTAAAGAAAAATTGCTTAATCACCATTTGCATTTATAAAACCAGTATTATGGTTGAAGTTATGCCCCTGGATGAATTTGAAAATTAAAGCTTGATAATCCTTAAAACAATATTTCTGAATAATGGAGTGAGCCGGGTTCGGTCACAGAGATCCCCTTGGGACTGTCACCTGACATGCTGGAGTTACCTCTGAACCAGTTTTCCCTGCCAGCTTGGGATTTCCAGAACCCTGCCTTGTTGAGCCAGACATGCTAGCCTGCTGCAACACAGACCCAGATCTGGTCCACGCCCCCAGAACTGCAGACTTTAACCAAAAACTGCTCAGCAGGTCACCTATCTCCAGCACCCAGTTCCCATCGGGATCCAAACCCCAAATAAACCTGTTTTACTCTGCA
Source organism: Trachemys scripta elegans (assembly GCF_013100865.1). Taxonomy (NCBI): domain Eukaryota; kingdom Metazoa; phylum Chordata; order Testudines; family Emydidae; genus Trachemys; species Trachemys scripta. The sequence goes on along the minus strand of NC_048303.1, from coordinate 56,089,712 downwards.
TAAAGCTTATACAGGGTAAATTCATAAATTGTCCACCCTCTATAATACTGATGGCAGAACAAACAGCTGTGCATACCTGTCTGTTCTGCCAGGTATTAATACTTACTTTGGGTTAATTAATAAACAAATTTTATTAAGTATAAAAAGTAGGATTTAAGTGGTTTTAAGTAATAACAGACAGAACAAAGTAACTCACCAAGCAAAATGAAGGGAAAAAAAACCATGCAAGACTAAGCTTAAGTTAGTAGATAACAGTTCATTGTTAGCCTACAGCTCTGACAATTGAAGAGAAATCAGTTGAGAGCCAATTTACCTATTTTGGAAATAACATCACAAACTGATCACAGCAATCGGTTGAAAGAACTGCTAACGGGATGAAGCAATCCAGAGTAATCCAACTGTGTAGTACTAGAGAATTCAGATTAATTAAATCACAGAAATGTAGGGCTGGAAGGGACCTTGAGAGGCCATCCAGTCCATCCCCCTGCACTGGGGCAACAATAAAGTAAATCTAGACCATTTTTGATGCATGTTGTCTAACCTGCTCTTAAAAACCTTCAGCAATAGTATAATGGTATGGCAATGACCCTAGGGCATCCCCTGTGGTCAGGCACAGCACTGCAGCTGAGCCCCACCTCAGTTTTCCCTCACCAGGGATATAAACAAGTCCAAGCAGTCCTTTCTGTTATTAAAAAGAGTGCTGTCTTCAGAGGGTCTCATTTATCTAACTGAAAAGGACAACACCACAACATAAATCTTCAGTCAGGTAGTCCACCAGAAACTCTCCACCCCTGTATCAGCCACCTAGTTTCTCTCATCTAGCCCCAGAGCACTCTTGGGATGGATTCCTTACCTGGAACTGGGCATTTGGATGGGTGCCAGTCTTCCCCCTGACAGTGCATCACTCTTTGCTTGAGCCAATCCCTAATAGCTCCCCAAGAAGTCCCACATCCAGTTCATTCTCCTGGGCTGTTCCAGTCCCATCCAGAAGCACTTTCTCTCTGGGCCTGCTCTTTGTGGAGCTACTACTGGAATTAGCTTCCTACCCAGGTGCCCTGAGATGACTCTCTCACCAGCAGCTTTCTCTGCTCTGGGGCTTTTTTTGACTGAGCCATCATAAGCCTTTATTAGATAGGTGCTCCTTATCTAAGTAACTGCTGCCCAGCTAGTTTGGCAATTAGGGTAATTATCCACAAAGTGGATCTCCTTAGTGGAGCTTTGTCAGCTGGGTGTCTGACCTCCTCAAGGGCCAGCACTCATGACAGACCAGGGATTCCACAACCTCCCTTGGTTACAGATGATTGCTTGTGGTGTATATAACCAAGGATAAGTAACATGTTTTGGTCTGAATCAGAAATTTTCTATATATCCACAAATTCTCTGTACAAAAGAAAAATATTGTTGAGCGAGTGTCTGCCTTTGGCCCTTTAGAACAACACTGAATTCAAGGGCATCTCCTTGTTGGTGTATAAATGGGCATCAGAGCAAGAAAGGTAATTTCTTCATTGTGTTTACAGAGATGTACTACGAAAAGCAGTAGTCCTTTTGCAGATTTTCTTGAGGATTAACCTGGATTCTGCAATTCAGAGTCTGTGTTTAATCTTCAGCTTCTGGAAAATAAAATCAGAGATGAAGAATACAGTAGAAATTAATAAACATTGTTTAAGTGGATCTCTTTAAAAAAAAAACAATAGTAGCATTGATAAGAGAACTCAATATTTGGTCTCAAGTTTTGGGTGCTCAAGGGTTTATTCCACTGGGTTGTGATGTAAAAAAATTTGCATAGGCAGTCAAGTTATCCCAGTGATTACAAAGGAATTGGCATAGGACAGAATTTTTAAGTTTTTTTTTTTTTCGGAACAGTTAGCTAAAACACTATTGCATATAATATTGCTATGTTGGGGGTTGAGTGAAAGTTCATTGAAGCTAGTGGGCATAACAGCTGCTCTTCATTCAGGATAAATGTAAAAAGCAATTACATTTCTTTTCAGAATATATAGCTGAAACAACAGGAGCCAATGCCCAAAACACAGCCCACATGCAAATGCTGGAATGGGTGTTAAACCAGGCAGTCTGAGGAGTTTCTCTGGAGTCTGATTGCAAATACAAGGGAACTGGGTATTGTGCGAAGGAAGTATGTGCATGAAAGCAAGGGAAACACATACAGAGAAGGGAGCAAGGAAGCTCCTTTTTATAATGTGACCTTAAGAAGAAAATACAGGAAAGAGAGTACATTGCTGGCTGGAAAAAAGCTTGGAACTGCCTACTGCTGTTTTACTGCTACTGTGTTCAGGGAAACAGGACTTTATGTAAATAAACAAAATTGCATCAAAGAAATACCCAACTCCATCATCCGTTTCTCCTACTAATAGAAACAACTCAAAAAACCCTGAATATTCGCTAACAACTTGGGCCAAAAGGGGTAACAATACTGATGCTAGTGAAGGAGGGGCTAGGCAGGTATTAGTTTTCTATAATGTAGTTTAGGAGTGGCACATTAATTATAATGCATTTTTGATAGTAGCATTATGTAGGCCACATTTCATTTGCAGTAGCTGTAAAAAAAGATGTTCTTTTAAGATATACAAATACTTCATTCTGCTAGGATACTGCCATCAATTCTGGGCACCTCATTAGCAGGTAGATATATACAAAGTGGAGGGCATCTTGAAAAGAGCAACTAAGATGATTTAAAAAGTAGATACATTTATAAGAAAAAATTAAAAGAATTAAATATGTATCGCTCCAATAAGCAATAAGTACAGATGTGATACTGTGTAAAAATATTTGAATGGTATGAAAACCAAGGAGAAAGAGGAATTATTTAGCATGATGCAGTCCAAGGGGATAGAACCAGAAATAACAGGATAAAGTTAAAGAAAGGAAATTTTAGACTAAATAACAAGAGAAGAATTCCTGACCTTGTGAGGATGTGGGGAATTTCTTCCAGAGATAACAGCAGAAGTCCCATCCCTGGAGATATTTAAAACTAGACTGGATAAAGCTCTAGGAAATGCACTGAAGGAAGTAATCCTTCATTAGCAAAGAGAAGGACTAGATGATTATGATGGGGTGTACAAAACACATGTGGGAGAGGGCCGGCAGGGAAATAACAGCTGTGTTGGTTGCAGAGAATTAGAGTCCTAACCCAAACACATATCAGAAGTATGAAGCCTAGAGATACAGTTAACAATTAGAATGGAATAGGACATAAAAGAGCAGGGAACAGTCTTATGGTAGCTGGCTACCTTGGTAGAGGAAGGATTGCTCTTTTAAGTCTGGAAGGAACTGGCTCCCACAGGTTTATGACCTACAGCCAGCCAGTGAGATAAGGATCCGTTCTGAGAAAGGGAGAGCTCAGTCACAGATTGTTTGATCACATAGTTCTTAGGACAGAGTGATCAGGACTCCTTGTGGAAAAAGAATAAGTTAGGGATGAACTATTTACTGCTTTTTGTTTCCTTCAAAAGAACTGTTTGTGAGTGAAACTGTCCAGTTCCTCCTGAGGAAAGGAAAACCCTAGGTATGGACTAGATATTTTCCCTCTGGAATCAACCCCAGCCCATACCCAGCTCAGGCAAAGACTCATTGATTGTTTGGCTTGGTTGAGTAAACAGTTTTCCCCTCCAACATGAATGTATTTTTTGGCCCCAGATATGGCTAGTTGACAATTTGCTAATAGATCTTTACACCTTCTAACTTCTTTGATACATGTATCCCTTCTGCCAGGTGTTGTTGACAGCAACAAGGGTCTGGTTCAAGTTGCTATGGGGTCTCTCTTAATACTGGCACCATCTTGAGCCCTGACCCAGAATTTCTGGGATCATGAAATACCTTCTTAGGATGCCCTTAATACTTCCACACTCACAGCCTTGAGTCTGTGTATGAAACAAATAAAATGTTATTAAGGGAAAAGAGAACACAGTATTAACTTGGGAAAATGCCTCAACAATATATTTATACAAATGATAAATAAAACACTCCCCTGCTATAACTTTTCCAATAACCCATTAATTAATTCAGTTCCCCACCTGCTGGTATGAATGTCCAAAAATGTACCTGTACCATATCAGTTTCTCCTCCCTCATCCACTAAACCCCACTCACAGTTTGGTGTCAATAGGTAGCATAGTCCCAAAGTCCTGAGGTACACTTGGGCAGGCTTGTCTCCAATCCCTTGGGAAGTGCTGCCTGGTCCTGAAGTTCCATGGCCTAACCTGGCTATAGTGATTTCAGTTATACACCTCTACCTCAATATAACGCTGTCCTCGGGAGCCAAAAAATCTTACCGCATTATAGGTGAAACCGCGTTATATTGAACTTGCTTTGATCCACCGGAGTGCGCAGACCCGTCCCCCGGAGCACTGCTTTACCGCATTATATCGGAATTCGTGTTATATCGGGTCATGTTATATCGAGGTAGCGGTGTTTTTAGTAGCTGAGTAGGAAGGACTGTCAGTGAGTCACTGGAGGAATTCTGAGTAGAAAATACATGCAAATGAAGCTCATTCTGAAGTCATACTTCCCCTTGCTCTCCAACAAATGGAAGTAGAGACTCCTTACTCTCTAGTTTCAGGCCACAGGACTTACATACAGTTAATCAAACTCACAGTAATTTGATGACAGATTCATCAGGGTATGATGGTTTTGATTTGGTTTGTTAGAAGATCTGTTCTGAACATTCACTTGGATCAGTTCAAAACTGTATTAATATTAATTTCCAGACTTAAATATTGGTTGGACTTGGGTAGCATCTTGTTATATATTCTGGGGTATTTGTAAGTATTGAACTGGGTTATGTGGGAAATTTAACCTGATTTTCAGTCACACACATACAAAACACTTTTTAAATTTGTTTCTCTAAGAGCCCAGCTGTTTGTAAGGGAAATAGACATTGAACTGTTAACAGTGGGAGCACACTGTGGACATATAGATGCTGTTTATGTATTTTTATCTCCTTGTCAGCATTTGTTTATTCACCTGTTCTCTTGTCTGGGGTTGATTTGTTGGGTTATGTAGATTTTTATCTACTAGATTATTTTATTCTTCTTTGAGATGATATCTCAGTATCAATTGGTTGTTCCATGTTCAGTCTGGCCTCTGTAATCCTCTGGGGGAGTCTGACATGGTTATACAACCAGTCACTATGTTTTGAAAATAAAATAAGAAGCAGCTGTTAAGCTTCAGGGCTTGTGGAATTCTTGTTTTTTGTATATAAAAGCGCAAGCAAGCCAATTTATTCTGTTCTCTCCCTTTTTGGCATATTCTATCTCCATCTCTTCCCTTAAAATAGGAATTCATTTCTCCTCTATTTTAGCATTAGGCTATTAAAAATCAGTGTGTTGATGCACAGCTTCAGTGGATTTACCATTAAGAGTGTATTGCCGAACTAAGACAGAAAAAAAGCACTAGAGTCATTTTTTGTTGTTACGTGTAGATTTCATTATAGTAACCATAACTTTTTGATAGAGGGACATAGACACAAATTATTTTCTATGCTTTTTTGAAGGGGACACATTTACACTACAACTGAAAGACAGAAAAATAAAGCAGCACAAAACATTTTTGGGTGTCTAATTTGCAAAAATTGATTCTAGCTGTTGAGCTCTTAAAATAGTTTAATTAGGAAAATAATTTTTTCACTTGAATTTAAATTATTTAGGGCTGAGTAAATGAGAAAATGTTTCCCACTGGATGATATAATTGACTCCTGTGGAAGTCAGTGGATGTTTCCTATAGGACCTCTCATCTAATGTCCAGTAAAGTTAATAGGAGTCTTTCATTAATATCATTGGGGTATCGATGAGGTCCATGCTCAGTCTGAAGAAAAGGGCCCAAATACAGTAGGTATTACTGTCTGAACTGAGAGAATATTGAAGATGTATGCATAGGTAGGCCAAAGGAATTCCCTGTGTCAGACACAATACATTAAAGCTCCGTCTTATTGTCTCAACTTTCTGCACTCTTTAGTGGCTCACTCTCCATACCAACAGATTTTTAATCACAGAGTCATAATTTTAAATAGCTTAGAGGTGTGAGTCAATGTAGAGTCTGGGGAGATTTATCTAACAGCAAATAATCTTTTGAATTTAAATCTGTTTCAATTTTGTTTATATTTTAAAGTGAATCTAGTACTGTTGGGCCCAAATTGAACTCACTTAGATCCAGTGTGACTCTGCTGAACCAAGGGGAGTTGTGCAGGGTGCAAGTCAGAGCAGAATTTGGCTCATGAAAATATACCGAATTTGCAACACTGAAAAGTGAGGGCCTGTCTAGAAGCAGAACAAGGACAGCCTGAGTGATGTTCAGTAGCAACTGGACATGAGTGAAGTCCATGGGGCCGGATGCGCTGCATCCGAGGGTGCTAAAGGAGTTGGCAGGTGTGTTTGCAGAGCCATTGGCCATTATCTTTGAAAACTCATGGTGATCGGGGGTGGTCCCGGATGACTGGAAAAAGGCTAATGTAGTGTCCATCTTTAAAAAAGGGAAGGAGGAGGATCTGGGGAACTACTGGCCAATCAGCCTCACCTCAGTCCCTGGAAAAATCATGGAGCAGGTCCTCAAGGAATCAATTCTGAAGCACTTAGAGGAGAGGAAAGTGATCAGGAACAGTCAGCATGGATTCACCAAGGATAAGTCATGCCAGACTAACCTAATTGCCTTCTATGACGAGATAACTGGCTCTGTGGATGAGAGAAAAGCAGTGGACATGTTATTCCTTGACTTTAGCAAAGCTTTTGATACAGTCTCCCACAGTATTCTTACCGGCAAGTTAAAGAAGTATGGGCTGGATGAATGGACTATAAGGTGGATAGAAAGCTGGTTAGATAGTCAGGCTCAACGGGTAGGGATCAATAGCTCCATGTCTAGTTGGCAGCCGGTATCAAGTGGAGTGCCCTAAGGGTCGATCCTGGGGCTGGTTTTGTTCAATATCTTCATTAATGATCTGGAGGATGGCATGGACTGCACCCTCAGCAAGTTTGCAGATGACACTAAACTGGAAGGAGTGGTAGATACGCTGGAGGGTAGGGATAGGATACAGAGGGACCTAGACAAATTAGAGGATTGGGCCAAAAGAAATTTGATGGGGTTCAACAAGGACAAGTGCAGAGTCCTGCACTTAGGATGGAAGAATCCCATGCACTGCTACGGACTAGGGACCGAAATGGCTAGGCAGCAGTTCTGCAGCAAAGGACCTAGGGGTTACAGTGGACGAGAAGGTAGATATGAGTTGACAGTGTGCTCTTGTTGCCAAGAAGGCTAACGGCATTTTGGGCTGTATAAGTAGAGGCATTGACAGCAGATTGAGGAACATGAACATTCCCCTGTATTCGACATTGGTGAGGCCTCATCTGGAGTACTGTGTCCAGTTTTGGGCCCCACACTACAAGAAGGATGTGGAAAAATTGGAAAGAGTCCAGCGGAGGGCAACAAAAATGATTAGGGGGCTGGAGCACATGACTTATGAGGAGAAGAGAAGAATGAGGGGGGATTTGATAGCTGCTTTCAACTACCTGAAAGGGAGTTCCAAAGAGGATGGATCTAGACTGTTCTCAGTGGTACCAGATGACAGAACAAGGAGCAGTGGTCTCAAGTTGTAGTGGGAGAGGTTTAGTTGGATATTAGAAACAACTTTTTCACTAGGAGGGTGGTGACGCACTGGAATGGGTTACGTAGGGAGGTGGTGGCATCTCCTTCCTTAGAGGTTTTTAAGGTCAGGCTTGACAAAGCCCTGGCTGGGATGATTTAGTTGGGGATTAGCCCTGCTTTGAGCAGCGAGTTGTCCTAGATGACCTCCTGAGGTCCCTTCCAACCCTCGTATTCTATGATTCTATGAAAACTAGTTTCATAAAACTATAGTGTGTTCAGTTCCTATCATTCCTGATTCTTGATTGCTGAATGGTGCTGAGACTAATTCTGTACAATCTTTCAGCTCTATTATTTGGCTTTGAGCATTTTACTGTGAAGCATGTGTAAACAGCTCATTTTACAGCTCTGCCGGGCTAATTTCTCGTAGTTTAGGTGGAGCCTATAGCAGCCAGCAGGCCCGTGGAAAGTATGAATGCACACTACCTAACTACAAACTACAGCCTCTTGAAGCAGCAGCCAATGGGTATGTCAGCATCATGAGCTTTCTATGTGCAGTAAGGGGTTTGGTTTGCAAGGCAAGTGGCAGTCTTCTGCTGAGCCACTCTGTTAGCAGGAATTGGAGCCCTCCATAAAGAGGTTGTCTGAGTTCTGCAGTCTCGTTGTGGCAGGGGATCTTAGTTAACTCCACCTTGAATATAAAGCAGATGAGAATGTAGAGGGAACTGAAGTTTAGGAGAAAGAAGTCTGTGAAGGTAGATCCCAGAAACAGTCAGTTTAAGGGGAGAAAACACTGCATGTGGTTACATTTTTGTTAGTGCAGCTGAGTTACCAATAAAACCAAAGGCAAGGAAGGGGATACATTTGAACTAAATGCAGGGTATGTAGAATTTGTTAAGAGCAATGTAGAATCACATCTGTCTTTCGGGGAGTTAATGTTCAGAGGGTTGGAGAATCTTCACAATTCAGTCCAGTCACATATTTTGGACTCCAGTCAGCACCTGCCATATTTTGGCTCTTTAATATGCCTCTTAACCCTGACCTAGCAGTATGAGAGTATAATAATAATAATTCCTTTCTCTGTCACTTTGCTTCTCTTGTCCATCCTGAAAATGCTGATGCACATGCTTAACTTTAAGTAGATGAGTAGACCCACTTCAGTGGGACTACTTGTGTGATTAAATGTTTGAAAGATCAGGGTCTTCAGTTGTAAGCTCTTTGGGGCAGGTACAGTCTCTTACTATGTGTCGGTATAGCACCTAGCATGATGGAGTCCTAATCTTGTCTGGGGCCTCTAGTCATTGATAAACAAAACAACCACAACAACAACTTGGTCTCCCTAATGATGGTAATTTTATGTATAAATTGACAAAATTGTCTGATAGTAAGTGAAGTGCTTCACACGAAATAAAATGAAATATTTTTATTTTATTACCGTCCATCAGCTCAGCAGTGACATTGCAGCAGAATTAAGTCTTTCCACCACTTCCTATCTTATACCAGCTTTATGGCTTCATTCACCTTTAAAACTTTTTGTTCTATGTCATGCATCACCTTGTCTATCCAATGCATCTTTGAACTTCCTTTATTTCTAGTTCCTTGCACTCTGGATTGTACTGCAATGTATGATATCTTTTCCAGGTCCATTCTTGACATAAGCCAAACTATTATGATTGTCTGTCTTGAATCTTCTATAACAGTGTCATTTCTTACCATAGCTGTTTACTTATCCTTTTTTCCTGCAGTCTTGAAACTCTTGAGTACTGTTCTCAACCAGTTTGTTTCTGCAGTCAATATCTTTCACTGACTTTCTTCATATTCCAATCTGTATAGCAATATCAGCATAACAGTTTTCCCATACACACTGTTTTTTTGTTTTTATCTAAATGTCTTTAGCCTTCCATATCTTCTAGATTTCTGAGAACAGTATTCGCTAATCTGATTCTTCTTTTCATGTCATCTTCACAGTTTCCATACTTCAATGCTAGTCTTCCAAGATACAATTTTTCCACTTGTTCTAGCTGTCTCTGACTTTGATTTTTACCTCTTCCTTTTGTCCTCCAATTGCCATAATTTTTGTCTTCTCTGTGCTGATCTTCATTCTTAATTTTCTGCTTTCCCATTTTACCTCATTAGTTTTTCTCTGTAAATCCTCTTTGGTCAATGCTAGGTGGTCAATATTGTCTGAGAATCTAAGGTTATTCACTATATTCCCATATAACATGACTCCTCCCATTTCATCTCTCAGTGCTACAGCCGTTACTGATTCTAGCACCAAATTGAGCAAATCTGGTGAGAGTGTGCATCGTTCTCTCACTCCTAGGTCATCCTGGACCATTTCATCAGCTTCTTGACAACTCTCATTCCACTTATTGACTTGGTATACATGTTTTCTATCAGCTTGATAAATTTCTCAGAGAAGCCATGCATTCTCAAAAACGTGTCATAACCCTTTCTGCCAAATACACTGCTACCTCGATATAACGCCACCCGATATAACATTAATTCTGATATAATGTGGTAAAGCAGTGCTCCTGGGGGGCGGGGCTGCGCACTCCGGTAGATCAAAGCAAGTTCAATATAACGCGGTTTCACCTATAAAGTGCTAAGATATTTTGGCTCCTGAGGACAGCATTATATCGAGGTAGAGGTGTACTATCAAAACTCTGAAGTCTAGAGTTGTTGTAAGTAGGTTCACTTGTGTTCTACATACCGTACTTCTGATACCTGTCACAACACAAATAGCTGATCTATTGTACTTCATCCAGGTCTAAATCTGGCTGTTCCTCTGTAAGTATTGCTTCAATGTACCCCTTCATTCTCCTCTGCAACATCTTGGCAAATGCTTTTATCAGAACACTCAGCTGTAGTTCTTGCACTCACTCTTCTCTCCTTTTTTTTTTAAATAGATTATCATCATCATCATCATCATCACTTTCCCCTATTCTCTCAGCACTTGCTCTGGTTTGTAAATCTCATTGAATAGTTTGTGCATCACCTTTGCTGTGTGTTCCTTGCCTGCCTGAGCCCTGAGGTTATCATTTCCCAGGCCTATTTCTTTTTCAAACTTCCTATTGATATCTTTACTACTTCTAAGAATTCTGGCATCTGCTCTCCCTTGTATAAGCTGTAGAGCTTCTCTGGGAACATTTCAGATACTGTGTCCTACTCTTCAAAATATTCTTTTCATTGCTTGTTCATCATCAATTATTTTCCCACGCTGGTCTTTCACTGCAAGCATCTTCAACTTCTATGTCCCATTCAGTTCTCTTATCTTGCAATACAATACCTGCTTTGCAGTTCTCTTCACGATTCTGAATCTCACCTTCAACATACAAGGAGATATTGGGCTAAATACCATAAGAGCTTGCCTTCAACTTTTGCACCAATGTGACTCCATCTTGGTGTCCACCATCTTCTCTTCTTGATGTCAATATCCTGTGTTCATCATAGCAGATTTCACCTTTGCCTTTTTGTTTAGCATAAGCCAATTATTTCCCACTCATATCTTTTCAACTCGTGCATCATTACAACAAGTGCTCCAGCCTGGTACAATGTCCTTACATTCCATGTTCTGATGTCTTATCCTTCGAGTTCATCATGTAATTCCTTATTCTGCTGTTTGTGTCTCCCTGTGTTTGTTCTGATCACATACTGTTTACCCTGTCCTGGTTTCAGACAGTGAATGTGACTCTTGTATGTCTGGACGTTGATCAAGAGAGCATGCTTTTATTTCTCTTTCCATTCTTCATTCAGTTTTTTTGGTCTGATATTCACCAAATATTTGACCATGATTCCTTGGCTTTGCAATTGACCAGTGTACAATAATCCGTCTGCAACACTGCTATGAACTATCCACCAGTTTGCTGCAGCACTGTTTCCAACACTGTGTGGAAGTTGTTTTGCTGGCTTCAAAAAGGTTTCACTAGGTTTAGCATGCCAGCCAAGGCAATGTCTTGTGGTACTGGAGGGGACATGCAGCTACTTAGAAACACTAGTGAGAGCTGAGTGAGTCTCCAGGACCAAATTCAAATAAGCCATCCCTTGTGGGTGCAGCTGTCTATTATGCAGAAGTACTACCTTTTGAGCTCATGCCATACACACCAAAATAAAATTTAAATGATCATAAATCATATTATACGATAACTGTAACCATAACGTCTTTCCAGTGACATGATACAGTTTTCCTCTCTGGTGGATGCAGTAATGTTCAAAATCATAAATGATCCCCTGATCAATTTAAAACTGAAAAATTTTGAGTTTTTTAATTGCCATCTGCTTTTTGAGCCTTTGGATTATACTTGGGTCACTCCTTCAAGTTTTCTGCACCCCCAGACATGTAAGACCCCCTCAAGAAAGTTTTTCAATCCCCAGCTTCTCCCCCAGACACCCAATCCCCAATCTCACAGACATCCCTTCCAGAAGGCCCCCAGCTTAACCTCCCAGACAGTCCTCCAGCCACTAGGGTCCCCCAGACAGCCTTCAGCTTCCCCCAAACACTTCAGTCCAGTCACCAGCTATATCCAAACATCCAGCACTCCCAGACATACTTCAGAATCCAAACTTTGTTCAGCACCCACCCAACTACCCAGCAGCCCCAGACACCTTCAAGGACTCTCCAAACCATCTACCCTTGAACATCCTAGCACTGCCCAGACCCACCCATCTGTACACCCTTGACTCCCTCTGACACTTACCCACGCATCTACCCCAACAGTCCCCCAGCCTCCCAAATGTGCAAATCAGCTCAATACATAATGAGCTTAACAAAATGTGACAGCTGTGAAAACCAACTGTTAAATAATCTTTGCATGGTTACATGATCCCTCTTGTTCACAACTCCTATGGGGCTACATTTACGAGCATGCTTTTTCCCTAAAAGGGTCACAGACCATTCATGCACCTAAGGACCAGCGCACAGTTACAATTATAATGCAGTCACAAATCTATAATCAATTAATGTTTTGCCTGTATGTGGGCTGCCACCAGGAGCCAATAGTGCTAGAACGGTTTTTATAGTGGGGGTGCCAAAGGCGGAAACCATTTATTTGGGTTGTTATCACTACTTCAAGCCAGGGGGTGCGGCAGCAACCCCAGCACTGCTAGTTCTAGCACCTATGCCAGGAGCATTTGTTGTGATGCAAACAATTAGACTAAGGCCATCCATTCGTTTTAAATGGACCAATGGAAAGTACTGCAGAGTATTCAAAAATCATAAGTCAGGCCCCAAAATATCATGAGATTTCAAAAATAATATTTTTGGTTCTTTATATTTGTTTTCTTTTTTTTTTGAGACTTAATTTCAAGCCTTTGCTACAACCGCTAGGGCTAGAAAATTACTTATTTTTTTTTTAAATGAAAGAAGAGATTCTCACATAATCACTGGACTCAAAGAGCTGGAGATTTAAGAACACCACCAAATATCACAACTCGTGGGAACAGTGTCAATGAATGACAGATGACTTTGATCACTGTCAGCCTAAGATGAAACTTAACTAGTGACGTAGTGGTGAAAGCCTTTAGCTTTCCCCTGACAACTTCTACACTATATTTTTGTATTTTCAGTACAATTTTCTTGAGCTTACTGAAAACTAAATATTTAAGGGCAGTATAAAAATAAATTGAATATAATATCAAATTAAATAACAGAGTGGATACTGTAATTATTGTTTTGTTTATTTTCATATTTAATTCAATAAAAAAACAATTTTGTAATTTTTTGAAGCTGTGACAGAATTTCCAGCTGGCTGATTTGTAGTGCTGTGGAAAACATGGATCTGGTTCATAATTTAGTTCAAGCTTCCTGCAGACAACGTGGGGTTTTGAATATAAGGGATTTTTGATGATGATTAAAAAATCCTCTATTTTATTACCAATTCTCTGAGCCATCCTGACAATGTATATTGGATTAGAATGGTATTTAACTCACTGGTGATTGGATTATACTGGCATATAGACAGTTACCCTTTTAATACAAAAATGGCAATTATTCTATTTGTACAAGGTATTAAATCTCATATAGCTTGGAAAATATGGTGCTGGCTGAGTACTGTGTTGTAACATCATGTTCTGGATTTGCCAGCATTTCTGTAAAGCATTATGTACCTTCATACCACTATATCAATAGTTACTTTAAAAAAAAGTGAAAAGATTGTTATTAAAGCTGCAAAATTAAGCACTCAAAAGTTAAGAAATGCCAGAATTAAGTTTGTCTGAGCAATTTTAAGTCTGTCTCTTTGTGCATTGGTATTATGGTATCCGTGCATTGGTATTGGTATTACATGATCACATACTAATTTTAGTTGTGTCCCATCTGAAGCAATTCGGTGTGATATGCTGAAGCAGTGCATATCCAGTCCTAATAGACGGTTCAGGGTTTTCTTCAGCAAGTGAAGAAAAAACTATACTGAGCAAAACAGAGATAGGATATAGTAATTTTCAACAGCTCATAATTTGAACAAATCTGAATGGATATTCATGGGGTCAACCAAAGATAGCTGACCCCATGACCATCCATGGGCCACACTGCAAATCATGGAGGCTTTAGAGCTCTTAAAAACAAAACCAAAAAAAGGGAAATTTTTATAGTGGAATGTTATGGCTACCTAAATAATGGGATTGGTATCACTTCCCTATAATAATATTTGTATCCAAAATATTTAATCGTTCATCTTCATTATGGTATTGTAATGAGTACTTACAGAAATTTCCTGTTCTGTTCAAATGGAGGAAGTGCTTTTCATTGTTGACAAAGTATGAATTTTTTATTCCGTTAAACCATGAGGCTGTCAAATTATTAAATGTAATTTCTCAGCAAATATAATTTGTGTTTGTATTTATGAAATGTACATATGTGCCACAGTAACCAGATTGGAAGCCTTAAGCCTTTTCTAAAAGTATTTACTTTGGGTTTTCAACCGTCCTTCTGTATAACCCTTGTTAAATTGAAGATGGTATAAGATGTGAAGAGTAAAATATATCTTCAGTGATGGCATTTTCCATTATTAGGTTCTATCCTGAAATAAATCTCTATGCAGGTAAAACCCCTGTTCACTATACAATCAGAATGTCCACTGAAGTAAAGTTGTGTCTCTAGATTTCCTCAAAAATTAACTGTTTGGTCAATAAGAGTTAAACTCAATTAGTATGATTATTAATTTACGATTTTAAATGATAGAAAATAAGACAGTTTAAAAATTTAACTCCAAGAGTTTGACTCAGCTTTGCTATCTTAGGTTCTCGTCCCCCATTGAAAACTACCAACTTGAACCTGTGCAGAGTCCCATTGAAGTCTATGGGACTATTTGCATGAGTAAAGTTACTCAGATATGTAAGTGTTTGCATGATCGAGCCTATAAGTAGTCCAGTTGACTTCATTAGGACTACTACTCATGTGAGTAACTTTACACCTGTCAGTATTTTTCAGGAAGGGTCTTAAAAAACAAAACAAAAATAAAGGAAGAGGATCACACCTTTGGGCCCAATTCAGCAAAGTATTTTCAGTGCAGGCTTAAGTCTACAGCATTTGCTCAAAGTTAAGCACATGCTTAATGCTTTCCTGAATTGGGGCTTTAGATTCTAAGATCTTAGAGGCAGGGAATGTGTCTTTATGTGTGTTTGTTCTGTGCCTTGCAGATTGGGTTGCCAACTTTCTAATCGCACAAAACTGAACACCTTTGCCCACCCCTGCCCTGCCCCCTCTCTGAGGCCCTGTGTTGTCCTTCCCCTTCTCTGAGGCCCCACCCCTGCTCACTCCATTCCCCCCTTCCTCTGTCACTTGCTCTTCCCCACTTTCACTCATTCATTTTTACCAGGCTGGAACAGAGGGTTGGGGTATGGGAGGGGATGAGAGCTCTGACTGGGGGTGCAGGCTCCAGAGTACGGCCAGAAATGAGGGGTTCAGGGTGTGGGAGGGGGCTCTGGGCTGATGCAGAGGGTTGGGATGTGGGGTCTGGGGTGGGGCAAGGGATGAGGTTTGGGGTAGAGGAAGGGGCTCCAGGCTGGAGCCAAGGGGTTCGGAGTGTGGGAGGAGGCTCCAGGCTGAGGCTGGGGTTTGGAGTGTAGGAGGCGGTACAAACTCTGGGCTGGGGCTGTGGGTTCTGGGATGGGGCCAAAAATGAGGGGTTCAGGGTGTGGGAGGGGGCTCTGGGCTGGGACAGGGTGCGGGAGGAGTTTCAGTCTGTGGGCTCCGGGAGGGAGTTTGTGTGCAGGAGGAGGCTCAGGGTTGGGGCAGGGGGTCGGGCTGTGGGAGGGGGTGCAGGCTCTAGGAGGGCGTTTGGGTGTGGGAGGGGGCTCCAGGCTGGGGCAAGGGGTTGGGATGCAGGCTGTGGACGGCTTTTACCTCGCGGGTCCCCGGAAGTGGCGACATATCCCTTGGCTCCTAGAGATAGGGGCAGCCAGGTGGCTCTGTGCGGTGCGCGCAGCATCCACATGCAGGCCCCACCCCCTGCAGCTCCCACTGGGTGAGGTTCCCGGCCAATTGGAGCTGTGGAGCTGGCGCATGGGGCGGGGGCAGCACGCGGAGCCCCCTGGTCGCCCCTGTGCCTCGGAGCCAGAGGGACATGTCCCTGTTTCCGGGGGCCATGTGGAGCCAGGTAGGGAGTCTGTCAACCAGACTTTTAATGGCCTGGTCAGTGGTGCTGACCAGAGTCTCCAGGGTCCTTTTTCAACTATGGCTCCCAGGAAGTGGCCGCCAGGTCCCTGTAGCCCCTAGGCGCATGGGCAGCCAGGGAAGCTCCACGTGCTGCCCTCACACCCGTAGGTGCCGTCCCCGCAGCTCCCAGCCAATGGGTGGGGGCACTAGGGTGGGGGCAGTGTTCTGAGCCTCTGTGGCCACCCATGTGCCTAGGGGTGTCCGCGTGGAGCTAGGGCAGGCAGCTCCCGCTGCACTGCCGACCAGGCTTTTAATGGCCTGGTCAGTGGTGCTGACCGTAACCACCAGGGTTCCTTTTCTTCCGAGTGTTCCAGTTGAAAACCATATGCCTGGCAACCCTATTTATAAATGGTGAGCGTTCATCTTTCTTCTGCTAAAATAACTAAGCCTGATCACTACCATTGTGAAAAAATTTGATATACACAGTAGCTGTGTTTCAATTCAGATGAGTGAATTTTAGAAAAGATTGGGACTGATCACAAACTCTTTTATCTTAAGTTGCCATCTTGAGGGAAAGGATTTGTTAACCAATTCCTCCTCCTGATATTTCAGTCAGTAGCAGAAAGACTTGAAAGGTTCCATGTTCCTTCTGATGTACTTTTAGAAAAGTCCTTTACGTTATCTGGGATCTAATTCATCCTAGAATGCACTGCTCTGTAATATAGAATCCCTGTTCAGGGGGCATTTCAAAGAATATTGGGGTTGGAAGGGACCTCAGGAGGTCATCTAGTCCAATCCCCTGCTCAAAGCAGGACTAATCCCCAACTAAATCATCTCAGCCAGGGCTTTGTCAAGCCTGACCTTAAAAACCTCTAAGGAAGGAGATTTCACCACCTCCCTAGGTAACTCATTCCAATTCTTCACCACCCTCCTAGTGAAAAAGTTTTTCCTAATATCCAACCTAAACCTAAACCATTACTCCTTGTTCTGTCATCTGGTACCACTGAGAACAGTCTAGATCCATCCTCTTTGAAACCCCCTTTCAGGTAATTGAAAGCAGCTATCAAATCCCCCCTCATTCTTCTCTTCTGCAGACTAAACAATCCCAGTTCCCTCAGCCTCTCCTCATAAGTCATGTGCTCTAGCCTCCTAATAATTTTTGTTGCACTCCGCTGGACTCTTTTCAATTTTTCCACATCCTTCTTGTAGTGTGGGGCCCAAAACTGGACAAAGTATTCCAGATGAGGCCTCACCAATGTCGAATAGAGGGAAATGATCACGTCCCACGTGATTCACTGTGCACTAGTGGAGGATCAGGATCACTATGGTAAGGAATCCAAAGAATGTATTCTGGGACTTCAGATGTCCAAAAATAAATTAGAGAGCTAATAGTGATATTGAAGGCCTGTATGGGAGAAGAATGTTAAAATGTATATATGTCTCTCTAGATTCACTTGGTGCTTCAGATTTGTGAGAACTCAAAATTCCAAGTGAATCTTGTAAGTGCAAATTTGGGTGAGCTGAACCTGCTGGTTTGGTTTCATGGAAACTTTATTGACTCAGTCTGAGTTGTAGGGTTTAGCAGACTCCTAATTACTGCAAGAATTGCCATAATGAAAATCATAACATTGTATTATAAAAAAATTATAATACAGTATGACTAATTGACATGATTTAATTACTTCCACCTTGCATAGAGATAAAGCAAAATCTTGAAGATTTTGTTACCAATCACTATATTAGCAATATTGTAAATACAACAAGCAGTATTCACTTCAGTCACATAGTTTTGTTAGATTTTTACTGTTTTTCTTTTAAATTCTGTGCAAATTCTGAAGAGTGTTTTGCAGTTTAGATATTTTCAGATAGGGTCTGGTTTGGTTGTAGATGCAAGTATGAAATAAGTGAAGGGCTGATTTCTAACTAATATTAGAAATTTTAAAGAGTTTGAGATTGAAATCTCTTCTCACATATGGCTACATTGTTACTTTAGGAACAGCCCTGAACAAAGGATGCTGCATATACTGTACCACCCTAGGATTAATCCTGGGTGGCATTGTGACTCAGACTCACCTTTGAGCTACAATTCCTTCTTTCCACTTTGCCATTAGGCAGTATCAACTGACAGCTGGCCTGAACCAACTCCCTGCCAATGTCCTGCATTGGCTCTGCTACTCTGACCAGTGCCTAAGGAGATGAACAGTGGACCAAAGCCCAGCAATTAGTAAATTATAGTCCCAAAGAACATCAATACAAGCAACAAAATATTAAACTTTAGCCAAGCCAGAGACTTTGATAAGAATCCATAGTGAACCCAGAAAAAGATTTTAAGAGTCGAAACACCAATGATTAAATCATCCCTTCAGCTCATATTACAAAAATAGTTACTGACATACTAGTTCCATTTTCTCCCTTTGTTTCAGATTTTTGGTTACAGCTGAATCAGCTGAACACACACACACCCCAGCAGAGTGTTGCCAGTTTAGCCATTTTCCAACCCCCCTGTAAATTTATCAGAAGGGTAGCAGTTGTAGCCACAAAAACAACAAGGAGTCCGGTGGCACCTTAAAGACTAACAGATTTATTTGGGCATAAGCTTTCGTGGGTAAAAAAACATCTGAAACATCTGAAGAAGTGAGTTTTTTACCCACAAAAGCTTATGCCCAAATAAATCTGTTAGTCTTTAAGGTGCCACCGGACTCCTCGTTGTTCCTGTAAATTTAAATACCTCCCATCCCCCTCTAATTTCGATTCCTGGGAAAGATTCTGCAGACTCTCCAAATCCTGTCCCCTATGCTAATCCTGAGTAAAAAAAAGCTTTTTGCAGGGATTCTCTGCATGGGACAGAATCCCCCCCACTTCACCCAAAACAAACACACACACAAAAACAAGCAGAAATACTCCATAGCCACTACTGCAAGTAATTGGCTTAAATTTTTGTTCTTAATTTCATCCCATTACTCTGATTTTAAACTCTTTATTATATGAAAAAAAATAATTTCCTAGATATAGTTGAAGCTGTAAGGCCAAATTCAGAAGTGAGTGTCTGGTTAAAATCTAGATAATGGTGTAACATGCTGCCAGATGCTGGGAGAGAGGTGTGTAGCCTCTGAATTTGGTTTATGTAATAAGATAGTGAGACAAATGTGGCAAGCATGGATTAGTATATGCCTCATGCTTTGGAATGCTTGTGTTTCAAAACTATGCACTTAAGAAATGGGCTTATTTAAATTAATTAATCATATTTAAGAGAGCCAACTGAACTATTTAATACTTAGAAGCCTTTTATGTACTTTGTTATAAAGAAGAAAGAAGAAAGGTGAAGAAAAGACCCAAAGATATTGTACCTGTTTTAGAGTCCCACTTGGTTTCTCATGCTTTGGTGTGTGACAAGGTTGGATTCACTGTAGCTCACAGTTATGGCTGTCTACTGCCTCTTGTGAGTTCTTTTCTCTCTGCATATGGGATTGGAAGCTGCTCATAGAAGCTTCCGCTGTTTGCCTCCCAGTCTGCTTGTCAACTCTCTCGTAAGGTATGTTCTTGACCTGAAAAAAAAAAGTCTCATTTTGTTCATACTCGTGTGAAGTTACTATTTACTTTTAAAACATTTTTCTAAACTTCTGATTGTACAGCTGGGACAGGTTCAGCCCGTGCCTCAAGGCTTCATTATGTCTGTTGGTGATACACTTCCTAAAATGTCGCCTGTGTGCTGTTGCTGATTTCTTTATGCTGACCTATCTTCTTTTCTTTTGGTTTGTTTTTCCCTCTGGGAAGAACTGAGTGATTTACTTTTAGTTTAATTTTGTTATTAAGACTTTGGGGGTAGACTCTGTGTGTGTGTGAGCGAGAGAATTTATTGTGGGAAAGCTCTATCCAAGAGATGACTTTTGCATTTGCTTTTGAATATGATGTGGGTTAGTGATCATTCTTATCTCAGCTGGGTGCAAGTTGCAGTTATAATTGGTCTCTCTAATTTGTCCACCATAGATGGACAGTTTTGTTTTGCCACAAGAATACTTAAGACACTGCCAGATATGAGAGAGACCTCAAGGTGTCATCTCAAAAGATCAGATTCCAGTCTGAAGCCCTCACTACCTAAAGCTCCCATATACATTTGACACAGACTCATAGGAATGGTCTAAGGATAGTGCAATAGGTATGTGATTGCTTTCCCACTCTGTATTTCTATCAGGACAGTGTGTTTATGCTCAACAGGATTAAAGAGAAATATTAAAAAGAGTGAAAGCTGTAAAATTACAGGCAAAAAGAATTAAAGCAAACAGTTTTCAAGAAAGAAGAATGTATTATAAATTAATCTCTAGATTTTAATAAGAAGTTTAAACATTTCTCTCAGGCTTTGGAAAATTCTTTTGACCAAATACAATCTGATCAAACTATTGGAGACGTCTCCTTTAATTCACTGTCGTTAGAGCAGAATGGTCATATGGCTAAAACATTTTCCCACATGGAAACTGAAAGAGCTATTCAAGACTTAAATCAGATAAAGCACTGGGTTGAGATGGCTTTCCAGTAGACTTGCAAATACCTTTCCTAACCTACTATTTCCTACACTATTTCAAAACTGTCTGAGGCATGAGTGATGCTTTGAGATATATGTATTAGTCTAATTACTTTGCTAAAAAAAAATAACAAACTGGACACTGGCTGTTGAGATTTTCCCCACCTCACAGTTAAATATACTGTGCAAATCATTAACAACATTGTTGCTTAAGTGACTGGAAGATACTAAACCCACTCTCATATTCATAAATAGGTTTTATGAAATGAGGAGATAATGCACCAAATATGCTTCATTAGCTGGTAATACATAGAAAAAATGGCATCTCATCACACTGATTTCCCCACAAACACATTGCAGTTAGTTGCAGAGAATACCATTGATAGGGATGAATGGCTATATTGGCAGATTTTCATAAACTTAGATGTAGGCTGCTATTTTTATTCTAGATGAAATGTCTGTAAAACTGTCTTGTGGACAGTTTAATATTTCTTCTACATTCCATCTGAGAAGGGGACAAGAAGAAGATGCCTTCTCTTTTTTCTTTAATGAAAATGAACTCTTAAAGATGGTGTTATGACTGAAGGCATTACTGTTGTTGAGAAAGAGCATACATTCAAATGTGTATGCTGATGATATAGTCATGCAGCATAAGGATCTTGTTTCCTCAGTCCCATGGCTCTTGGATTAGTTAACATACAAAGGATATTGTTTTAACTTAGAGAAGTCTCAAACACTAGATGTATCAAAAAAACTAGATTCCACACAATTTCTATTTCAGATACAGAAGGATATCAAATATTTATGGATAATGGGATGGTTCCTGAAAACCTGAGGAAATTTTCACTGAATTCAATGAGAGTTCCACACAAGCCTGGGATTGATCCTGCAAGCTCTCCACAAAGACCCGAGGGTGGCAAAAAATAATTTTGCTTCATTTTAACTTCATTTTGAATCAGTTGGGGAAAAAAAGATATTGTGAAATGGCTTCACTTGCCTTTTTCCCCTATTGAGATGTACAGATTATTTTAAAAGAACACTAGTACCATCTTCACAAGTGCCTCCTTCACTCTTCAAATGGCTAATAAAATTCCTTTATCATAATTATGTGCCAGCATAGGGACAGATTTGGTATCTTTGTGGGGGACAGAGGACTCTTTTTACATTCCCACAACACTGCCTACTCATCTCAGAAAGAAGTTAATCTTCAACACTTCAGAGTTTGTATTACCGTGATTAGAAGCACTGATAAAATATGACCTAACCAGTTCATCTGTACTTTTCGTCTGGAATACTTCCTTAACTTCAGCACTCACATATGAAAAATATAGTCTTCTATAAACATCTTTACAGTGATGGATTTAGTTTATGGCCAAAAAATTGCATATTTTTGTTGTTTATCTTCTACCATTGTCATATTCCATTTATCAATTATTAAAGTGCACCATTCAGACAAACACTGGAAAATTATGGCAAAACAACTTAATTAAGAAAATTAGCAATAAAGATATATTTGCATAAACCATGTGGCTCAATTGCATAGCATATTTCCTGAAACATATAATCAAAGATTAATGGGAATTTAAGTTGAATGCAAAACTCTTCTTTCATATCCTTCCCCACGTCCTTTGTCTTCTTGCCTTCTTACATTATGCTTAGCTGGAACTGGCTTGTGCTTGCTGTTTTCATCCAAATCCCTCTTAAAACTATAGTGTTTCTGTAGACCCTTCCAATGATAACTCACCAAATTAAAAATAGATAAGCTTAAAAGCTTGCTCTGCTTGGAGTTTCACTATTTAACCAGTGTTATGATGTCTGAATGGTACTGTCTGTGTATGATTTAGATTAGGTGAGATTAGATTTAGAATTGTGTCTTCTACTTTGTTTGCCCAATATCAAGCATATTGTTTGACAAATAGTAATGATAATAAAATAGCTATGTAGAGGCCTGGAAATATGTATTCCATATTGTCCAAAGTACAGAAGTACAATTAAAATGTCATCATTTGCCAACAGTTACCACACAATGCCGTCTGAGATACCAGATTTTCCCTCTACTTACAATGTGAAATAACTATGGTCCGGTTCTAAGTTTTTTGCCGCCCCAAGCAAAAAAAAACAACAACAATGGAATGCCGCCCTTGGAATTGTGCCGCCCCAAGCATGTGCTTGGTTTGCTGGTGCCTAAAGATGGTCCTGACTATGGTACTTGCTTGGAAACTGTAGAGAAAAGTTAAATTTTCAGTGGCAACAACTGTACTTCCATTTAATTCTTTAGTGTATTTTCACAATAAGATGCCATTACTAGATTCCTGTGTAAGGGCTGGATTAATAATGTGTGACAGATAATACAGATGTCAACAACATATTTATTTTACATTTTGTTGTCATAAATTACCGAATTCTAAACACAGAAGCTGATCAGAAGTGGCACACACCAATATACAGCCTGTCCTCAAGATTATATGAGCTAGGATTATTGAATGAATTGAAAGTACTAGGTATCAAACTGTTCTACAGCAATTTGAGAGAATAAGAAAGGGTCATCCTCAGAAAATGGAAATCCAAAAATTTACCAATTTACATAAAGGCCTAAACGGGGGTATCTAATATATCACTGTGAAAGTGTTTCTATGATGAGGTGCACAAAATTGGAAATATATAGCATTATTTGAAATCCTATAAAATGGTGGGTCTCAACCAGGGTGGAGGTACATCAACTCATCTAGATAGTTGCCTAGTTTTACAACAGGCTACATAAAAAGCACTAGCGAAGTCAGTACAAACTAACATTTCATACTGACAAAATGAGAAAGTAAGCAATTTCAGTAGTAGTGTGCTGTGACACTTTTGTATTTTTATGTCTGATTTTGTAAGCAAGTAGTTTTTGTAAGTGAGGTGAAACTTGGGGTATGCACAGGGGTGCTAGAACAATTTTTATAATGGGGTGCTGGTGATGGAAACCATGGATTTGGTGTTTGTTATAACTACTTCTAGCCACAGTGTGTGACATTACCCCAAGTTCCAGCACCACTGGATACGCAAGACAGATCAGACTTCTGAAAGGGGTACAGTAGTCAAGAACCACTGCTATAAAATACATACATTAAAGCAGATCTTCACATGTGTTTATCACTTGTTTTGTTTTTTTAATATTGTGCTTTATAATCTTTGGAAAATATCAAGGCTTCTGTTTTTTAGAATCTTCATGAAACCAACAAGTATGTTTAATAGCTCTATAGGCGTTTGGGTTAAAGAATGTTGTCTTGTATTTTACACCAATTCTATAAATTCTTACTCTGTCACAAATGACATTTGCTTTAAACAATTTTATATTTCCTTTAATCTTTATTTATTTTGACCAAGAGTATAAAATCATAAACAAAACAAAAATCAGAAACTGTTCCCAGATTAACTAATAAAATAATCTATTTTTAAATAATCTCCTTAATACATTCCAACATAAAGGATGTAAATCTGTGATAGGTAAAACCTGTGTTAGTTTAACTTTGAGTCAATTTTATCTGGATATAGACTCATAGACTTTTAAGGTCAGAAGCGACCATTGTGATCATCTAGTCTGACCTCCTGCACAATGCAGGCCACATAATCTCACCCACCCACTCCTGTAACAAACCCCTAACCTATGCCTGAGTTATTGAAGTCCTCAAATCGTGGTTTAAAGACCTCAAGGTGCAGATAATCCTCCAGCAAGTGACCCATGCTCCACGCTGCAGAGGAAGGCGAAAAACCTCCAGGGCCTCTGCCAATCTGCCCTGGAGGAAAATTCCTTCCCGGCCCCAAATATGGCAGTCAGTTAAACCCTGAACATGTGGGCAAGACTCACCAGCCAGCACCCAGGAAAGAATTCTCTGTAGTAACTCAGATCCCACCCCATCAACATCCCATCACAGACCATTGGGCATATTTACTTGCTAATAATCAAAGATCAATTAATTGCCAAAATTAGGCTATCCCATCCCCTCCATAAACGTATCAAGCTTAGTCTTGAAGCCAGAAATGTCTTTTGCCACCACTACTCCCCTTGGAAGGCTGTTCCAGATCTTCACTCCTCTAATGGTTAGAAACCTTCATCTAATTTCAAGTCTAAACTTCCTAATGTCCATTTGTTCTTGTGTCCACATTGGTACTAAGCTTAAATAATTCCTCTCCCTCCCTGATATTTATTCCTCTGATATATTTATAAAGAGCAATCATATCTCCCCTCCGCCTTCTTTTGGTTAGGCTAAACAAGCCAAGCTCTTTGAGTCTCTTTCCATAAGACAGGTTTTCCATACCTCGGCTCATCCTAGTAGCCCTTCTCTGTACCTGTTCCAGTTTGAATTCATCCTTCTTAAACATGGGAGACCAGAACTGCACACAATATTCCAGATGAGGTCTCACCAGTGCCTTGTATAACGGTACTAACACATCCTTATCTTTACTGGAAATACCTCGCCTGATGCATCCCAAGACCGCATTAGCTTTTTTAACGGCCATATCACATTGGCGGCTCATAGTCATACTGTGATCAACCAATACTCCGAGGTCCTTCTCCTCCTCTGTTACTTCCAACTGATGTGTCCCCAATTTATAACCAAAATTCTTGTTATTAATCCCTAAATGCATGACCTTGCACTTTTCACTATTAAATTTCATCCTATTACTGTTACTCCTGTTTACAAGGTCATCCAGATCTTCCTGTATGATATCCCGGTCCTTCTCTGTATTAGCAATACCTCCCAGCTTTGTGTCATCCACAAACTTTATTAGCACATTCCCACTTTTTGTGCCAAGGTCAGTAATAAAAAGATTAAATAAGATTGGTCCCAAAACCGATCCCTGAGGAACTCCACTAGTAACCTCCTTCCAGCCTGACAGTTCACCTTTCAGTATGACCCCTTGTAGTTTCCCCTTTAACCAGTTCCTTATCCACCTTTCAATTTTCATATTGATCCCCATCTTTTCCAATTTAGCTAATAATTCCTCATGTGGAACTGTATCAAATGCCGTACTGAAATCGAGGTAAATTAGATCCACTGCATTTCCTTTGTCTAAAAAAAATCTGTTACCTTCTCAAAGAAGGTGATCAGGTTGGTTTGGCACGATCTATCTTTTGTAAAACCATGTTGTATTTTGTCCCAATTACCATTGACCTCAATGTCCTTAACTACTTTCTCCTTCAAAATTTTTTCCAAGACCTTGCATATTACAGATGTCAAACTAACAGGCCTATAGTTACTCGGATCACTTTTTTTCCCTTTCTTAAAAATAGGAACTATGTTAGCAATTCTCCAGTTGTACGGTACAACCCCTGAGTTTACTGATTCATTAAAAATTCTTGCTTCATGTGCCAGTTCCCTTAATATTCCTGGATGAAGATTATCTGGGCCCCCCGATTTAGTCCCATTAAGCTGTTCGAGTTTGGCTTCTACCTCGGATGTGGTAATATCTACCTCCATATCCTTATTCAAATTTGTCATCCTACCATTATCCCTAAGCTCCTCATTAGCCTCATTAAAGACTGAGGCAAAGTATTTGTTTAGATCAGAGGTCGGCAATGTTCGGCACACGGCTCGCCAGGGTAAGCACCCTGGCGGGCCGGGCCAGTTTTATTTACCTGCTGACGTGGCAGGTTCAGCTGATCGCGGCCCCCACTGGCCGCGGTTCGCCATCCCGGGACAATGGGGGCGGCGAGAAGCCGCAGCCAGCACATCGCTCGCCCACGCCGCTTCTCGCCGCCCCCATTGGCCCGGGATGGCGAACCACGGCCAGTGGAGGCCACGATCAGCCGAATGTGCCGCGTCAGCAAGTAAATAAAACTGGCCTGGCCCGCCAGGGTGCTTACCCTGGCGAGCTGCGTGCTGAACGTTGCCGACCCCTGGTTTAGATATTGGGCCATGCCTAGATTATCCTTAACCTCCACTCCATCCTCAGTGTTTAGCGGTCCCACTTCTTCTTTCTTTGTTTTCTTCTTATTTATATGGCTATAGAACCTTTTACTGTTGGTTTTAATTCCCTTTGCAAGGTCCAACTCTACATGGCTTTTGGCCTTTCTCACTTTATCCCTACATGTTCTGACCTCAATAAGGTAGCTTTCCTTGCTAATCCCTCCCATCTTCCACTCCTTGTAGGCTTTCTGCTTTTTCTTAATCACCTCTCTGAGATGCTTGCTCATCCAGCTTGTTCTACAACTCCTGCCTATGAATTTTTTCCCCTTTCTTGGGATGCAGGCTTCTGATAGTTTCTGCAACTTTGACTTGAAATAATTCTAGGCCTTCTCTGCCTTTAGATCCACAAGGTTCTTCAGTCCAATCCACTTCCCTAACTAATTTCCTTAATTCTTTAAAGTTAGCCCTTTTAAAATCAAACTAGATGGAAGGATAAACAAAAATAGATCTGGGACTAGGGTTTTTAAACTGAATTAGTTCATGATCACTCGAACAAAGGTTGTCCCCTACAACCATTTCTTCTATGAGGTCCTCACTACTCCTCCACTAGGACAGTCTATATCTGGGAAGTTAAAGTCTCCCATGATCACACAATTCCCATTAGTGTTTACTTCATTAAAAAGATTAAAGAAGTATCTATCCATATCCAAACTGGATCCCAGCGGTCTGTAGCACACCTAGTAGCTTTCTTTCCCAATGTGATTTTTGCCCAGACAGACTCTGTCTTATCCATTTCATCACTTCTTATTTCTTTACAGTCTACCTCATCATTGATATACAATGCTACTCCACCACCTTTGCCTTTATTTCTGTCTTTCCTAAACAGCACATAGCCTTCAATACCTGTACTCCAGTCATGACTACTATTCCACCATGTTTCTGTTATCTCTATAATATCTGGTTTCACTTCCTGCACCAGTAGCTCTAGTTCCTCCATTTTGTTACCTAGACTCCTCGCATTAGTGTACAAACATCTTAATTTTTGCCATTTGGCTTCACTGACATTCTTTGCCCGATTAGGCAGAGACATTCTACTGCCAGTATCAGCTATTAGACTGGTATCTACACTACCCTTCCTCCTTACGTCCATTCTCATACCCATGTCTGTATCCTTTCTTACTTTGTTTTCTTCCTTCTCAATGTTAAATTCCGGTGTGGAAATTACCTGGACATCTTCCAACCATCTCCCCCAAATTCCTAGTTTAAAGCTCTCTTAATCAGTTGTGCCAGCCTCCATCCTAGAAGTCTATTTCCCTCCTTACTCAGGTGAAGTCCATCCTGAGAGAACAGTCCTCTGTCCATGAATGCTTCCCAGTGGCCATACATCCCAAAGCCCTCTTTATAGCACCACTGCCTGAGCCATCTGTTGATCGCCATAATCTTGTCACACTTTTGTCGCCCTTCTCTAGGAACAGGCAGAATCCCACTGAAGATCATCTGAGCCTCGATTTCCTTAAGCATCTTCCCCAGCCTGGCATAGTCACCCTTGATATGTTCCAGCTAGAATCTAGCTGTATAATTTGTTCCCACATGAAGGACAATCAGCGGATTGTTTCCCACTCCCATTAGGATCCTTTTCAGCCTCAGGTCCACATCCAGTATCTTAGCACCCAGCAGACAGCACATCTTTCTGTTCTCCGGATCAGCTCTAGTTACAGGCTTGTCTATTCTTCTCAGTAAGGAGTCCCCAATCACGTAGACCCTGCCTTTTCCTGGTGATGGTGCGATTCTCCAGTCTATCCCCTGCTCCCTCTGGCTGCAAGTCCTCTCGATTTCTATTGTCCCTTGCAATCCTCCGCATCCTCCTGGGGCTCATATTTGGTGTTGACTCTTCTCCTCTTCCTATAGGAGTAGCTGCTCTTCTCTTCTTCCTTGCCCTCTCACCTTCAGCAACCACCTCCTGTGTCCCTTATTCATTTTCCAACTCTGCAAACCTGTTCCTGAGCTCTATTTCTCCTTCACTAGTCCGTCTTTTTCTCTGCCTGGTTCTCTTAGTCACATGCTTCCACTGTCCACTTTCCTCACCCAGCAGCCTCCCCTCAGAATTCTTTGGTCCTGCTTCGATCTGCAAGTCTGAGCTTTTTCCTTCAGCCTCCTCATGTCTTTGCTCCATCATCTGCTCGAACCCCCTTCTAAACTCAACCAGAGTTTTCACTTGCATCTCCAATCCTCGGATCTTTTTTTCCATCAGCTCTATCAGGTGGCACTTCATGCAGACGAAACTCTTTTCAGATACCCCCTCCAGGATCATGTACATGCCGCAGCTTCCACATCCAGTCATCCTCATTGTGTCTTCCACTGCTGCCTCTGTATCAGTCATAGCCTTCCCACCTAAAACCTGTTAGTCTGGGAAACACAAACCAAACCACCACCACCCACAGCAAAACAAACCTCCAGTGGGCACCAGAACACTGGCAGAACACCACCCACTCCCTTCTCTAGCTTGTCTATTCCTCTGCCTAGCTCTTAATCTCCCCCGCAAACTCCCACTGAAACTTCCCTGTTTACAGCTCTGTTTGCTGGCTCCTGTGCCGCTGTCTATGCCACTGCCTGACTGGCTGGCTACCTTTATAGGACCCCTAAGCAGAGAAGCCCCATCCCCTAATCAGGGCTCAGCTTCTCTCCCAGAACACTGCCCCTACCAGCCTCCACACATATAAAACTACAAAATACAAAAACCTTCTCCTCCAACAGAACTCCCACTGAAACTCCCCTGTTTACAGCTCTGTTTGCTGGCTCCTATGCCGCTGCAGCTGTGTATGCCGCTGCCTGACTGGCTGAATGTGATATGAATGTGTTTATGAGAATTTTGATATAATATGCTACGACTCTGGTATTAATTGCAAATGTTTCCTTGTTATCTGTAACAGACACTTAAATATAATACATATTATAGTTTCAAGTGTCTGCATAGGCGTATAGGTGCAATTTACATCTCTTCATCGCAATATTGCAAACGAAAGTCAAGAGATCAAATATGTCATCATGTATTAAATGTATGCACACTAAATTGCCATGCATGGGCTTTAAAAATACATTGTAAAACATTTATTTTGGGGTCATTGCAAAACCATTTACTGTCCCTTTAGCTTTTATAATTCAGTATAGCAGAGAGAGAAAATATGATGCGTGTTAGCCATGTATAGCTATACATAAGATGAAATATTGATACTCATCCTGCATAAGGGACATCGTGGGGAACTGCCCTTGGAGACCTGGGAAGGAACTGTGAGTCAGAGTCAGACCATTAGTCAAAGCATTAAGTGTGTCTGGAAAAAGTCTTTGTCCCTGTTGCAGGGTAGCTCCACCCCATCAAGCAGGGGTCAGTTTGTGTGGGAACTGAAATAGAACTGTGATGGCCCAAATGGCCTAGACTCCCCAGCCACCACAGTAGTCCTGGCTCCCAACAGAGTGTGGCCTAATGGTCAGGGTCAGTGCAGCAGCCCTTTGGTGAGAGTCTGTGGCCTAGTGGCCAGAGTCAATGGGACTACCCTTTATGGCAGGGCAGTGTAGCCTAATAGCCAGAGTGGGGTGGGCCGTACCCAGGCCCTCCCTACTTCACTGGATCCCAGCCCAAGGCCCTGTCTGCAGCAGGGGTATCCGCCACCAACTCAGCAGAGATCCTTCCAAAACACACTGAGCCAAAGCCTGGTACCTCAATCAGATCAATGCTTACAGGGGCGGCTCTATGTTTTTTGCCATCCCAAGCACGGCAGTCAGGCAGCCTTCGGCGGCATGCCTGTGGGCGGTCCGCAGTCACATGGATTCGGCAGCGTTTCTGTGGGTGATCTGCCGGTCCCGCGCCTTCGGCGTACCTGCCACCGAATTGCCGCCAAAGCCGCGGGACCGGCAGACCTCCCGCAGGCATGCCGCCGAAGGCCGCCTGACTGCTACCCTGACAGCGACTGGCAGGCCGCCCCCCGCGACTTGCCACCCCAGGCATGCACTTGCTGCACTGGTGCCTGGAGCCACCCTTGAATGCTAGTCCTCCTGGGCTACTTCCTACCCATTCTTCTGTGGCAGGTACTCTCGGGGGTTCCACGGTCTCTCCTCCATCTCTGGCATCGGGTGGCTGGGGGTCGGCTGGCCTCTGCATCCTGGAGCACTGGCAGTCCCTCCCCAAGAACCTTGCACCACACCTCTGCTCCCTTCAGCAGTCAGCCCAGACTGAGCTGAACTGGTCCCTTTTATATCCAGATTCCGACTGGAGCACACCCAGCAGGGATGAGGGGGCATGGCCTTCTTGGCCCACGGAGTGTGATTAACCCCTGATAAACTAGTGCAGGATAAGTACATCCCATCACAGTCCCTCTCTGCTCACTTGCCTATGTTGGGAAACAGCAGTCCATGGAGCCTGCACTCCACTCCCCACCCCATGTCTTGGGTGACGATCTGGGTAGTCCACATCGGTAAGACTCCACTGAGTTCAATGACTATTTGATCTGGCCACTGAAGCATTGTGCTGTATTCAGCAGAAAAAAACATGGATAGGATTATACTACATTAACTATATATCCAACATAAAGGAGAGGTGCATGTGAAGGAAATGTTAGATACTTTTCTTTGTTCAAGTGCACCCAGTAATGTGTCATCTAAGGGCATGTGGACACTGCCCCCCTGTTCAGACTATGTGTTGTGTGAATAGCCATGCATATAAAAGTGCTGCACTGTAGTTCCCCCATGTGGATGCTATTGATGTGAACTTAAAGGTCTTAAATTTGCACTAATGTAGTACAGTGGATGCTACTGATGTGAACTTAAAGGTCTTAAATTTGCACTAATGTAGTACAAACTACTCCCTTAGTTTGAACTGTAGGGCAATGTAGACATACTCTAAGGCTAGGTCTACACTACCCGCCTGAATCGGCGGGTAGAAATCGACCTCTCGGGGATCGATTTATCGCGTCCCATCGGGACGTGATAAATCGATCCCCGAATCGACGCTCTTACTCCACCAGCGGAGGTGGGAGTAAGCGCTGTCGACAGAAAGCCGCAGAAGTCGATTTTGCCGCCATCCTCACAGCGGGGTAAGTCGGCTGCGATACGTCGAATTCAGCTACGCTATTCACGTAGCTGAATTTGCGTATCTTAAATCGACTCCCCCCTGTAGTGTAGATGTACCCTAAGTTTACATCAGTACCATCTCTATTTTTAAAACTTTACTTTGCTGTATCTGCTAAACATATTTTATAGCAATTAATATATTTTTACAAAATGTATGTCTGTGCAAAGTCTTCAGATCTGTAAGACTAAATTATCATTTCTTAAAGTTAATCACAAGTGCTTTTGAAAAATCCTAAGTAGGGACAAGCCACTCAGGAGTTATACCTTTTAATGTTACACAACGCTAATGTGAAAAGATTTTAAAACAGGACATTATTTAAAATACTGTATAATGAATACATTTTATTCACTAAGGCCCCAGTCGTTCAAGGGAGATCTTTGCAGGCAAACCTCTATGCTTATTTTCAGTCCTAAACTTGATACTTTTCTCCTTGCTGCCATCTCTGTTTATCGTGTGTTGAGGTTTCTGCAGTAACCTATGTACGTAGCTGAGATAATACCAGTCTCCTAGAGACTGATGTTTTCTGGTGGCAGAGGCATTGATTAACCAACTCTTTTGTCACTTTATTTCAAAAACTTACATTAAATAAACTTTTCAAAGAATTTGATTCCATTTTAAAGCTGCTAGACTCAAGTGAGCTTGAAATTTTGCTCAATTTGTTCTTCTAAGTCTAGTCATAAATCTTAAAAAAAATTGGTATTTCATAATATTTTCCTTTAAATTTAATATTTTTTTAATTGCAGATTGACTATAAAATTGGCTTTACTACATTTACAGAACACTAACACTCATCTTATTATGGTAATGTGAGCTGCAAACAAAATATTGGATAATTGTATCATGAATTGGTTCAAACACCTCTAGTACCTTTTGGACTGTTGGTTTAATTTAATCTTACAAAATTCTAAGGCAACCCAAAATAAAATATGTGCCAACTATATATTTGAAAGTCTTCTCTAAAAGCCATATTGCTATTAATTTGAAATAACAGAGGTTGCAAGTTGGCTGTTCAGCTGATGGAGCCAGTATTTTGCAAGTAATTCATGATGGTAATTTCATTCACATTCACATTAGTTGACTAGCTACTGCATGGTTGAATTTGTGCCAGCTATTACTGCCAAAACAATTGTCATATATTTGTGATATGCTAGTGAAAACATTTTCCATTTTGGACAATTCTGGAGTTGTAAATGATGAATCCTTTCCTTCATTTGAACACAGAGGCATTATTTTCATCCTTTTTGGAAAAACAAACATAGATTCTTGCCTTGACTTCTGTTGTCCGTTAGGGTTTTTGTAATAACACTTTGAGCTTACACTAATGCAACTATTTGAGAAAGTGAAAAAGAGACCTGGTATCTCTCAAACCCATTTATAAATACTGTCAGGTAATGGCAAATTTAACCACATAATATATGGAAAACATTATATTTTTAACTTTTTTGAACTGGTTTAAAGACTTTACAAATTTTCAATGAAATGCACTGACAAGTATGAAGACAATACTTATAGAGAGAATCCCCTGATCTAGTGTTTTGGATAAGTTAAGCTTCCATTGGCATAGACTGCCATACTTCTATTTGTATTGTACCTCAAGCAGAACTATTTTAAATGTTTTCTGGTAGCATTTTTAGTTGCATTCTTTCTGAGCAGACAACTCTTCTACTTAAAAATATTCAACAAATCATATTAATTAAAATGAATCAATCAGACAAGTTAAGTGGTGTTTCAGAATGACTCTAAGTGCCATAAATTCAAATTAATGATTGCACTACTTCTTCCTGGGTTTGAAGAGGCTCCATGATGCATTAGGGGAAGAAGAAGAAAAAGACAGCCACCCGTTTAAGAGCATTTATCTGGGTAGCTTGCACAAGTAACTGCACAGACTACTTACGTGGCCAGATGTTATAATCATATCATAAATCTGAGGATGAAGCAGGCAATCATAATAGTCATTCACAGTAGCTAATATTAATACTTCACTGTGCTGAAATGTGGCAGTAAAGTCATGTCTAAATGGGATAATAACACATTAATTATTGCAAAACTTTGTTCATGGACATGCACCTTATATCGGTCTATTGAGAGTATATTTAATTGCTTTTGGTAAAGTGTTTCTTACTTGAGTAATTGAGGAACTATGTGCTGTGTGAGATTTGACCACACCGCAATTTAAGTGGGG
This sequence comes from Trachemys scripta elegans, assembly GCF_013100865.1. Lineage (NCBI taxonomy): Eukaryota > Metazoa > Chordata > Testudines > Emydidae > Trachemys > Trachemys scripta. Next base: position 56,055,816 of record NC_048303.1, on the reverse strand, counting down.
GTGACCTGTGACCTTTAAGGGTAGGGGGAAAAGAGAGGCACAGACGCTGCTGGAAAAGCAGAGCAGGTTAGCATGGTGATGCTGACTCATCCCGCAGGGAACGGAAGGGCAGGGAGTTGATAAAGGGCACGCCCAGTGAGAGAAGCCTCCTTTTCCCCAGGTCAGACAGAGCAGCACCCACCCTTGGAAGTGACAGGCTTGATTAGGACCTGCTGTGGGCATTGTGCTAGCTTCTCCTTTCTTTTCCATCACCAGATCGGCCAGGTGGGAGTGGGGTTTCGTCTTCCCCACAGCCGGATCCAGAAGGTTTTGTTAGGGTGAGTAGCTCACCTTAGCCCTCATTCAAGGGAGGAATGGTAAGGTCCAGCAGTGGGTTGGCTGGGACCTGGATAGAAAAAGTGAGGACTGACAGAAGCCCCCGGGTAGATATTGAAATAATTGTGGAGTTACCTGCACTGTACACTGTTATCTACTGGGTAGTCCCAGATATCTAATAATAAAGTTGCAGCCTGATTAAACCATATCCAAAGCAGGGCCACCCAGAGGATTCCGGGGGCCTGGGGTCTTCGGCGGTGGGGGGCCCCCACCGCCGAAGACCTGGCACTTTGGTGGCCGGTCCCGGGGCGGAAGGACCCCCTGCCGCAGGTCTTCGGGGCACTTCGGTGGCAGGTCCCGGAGCGGAGGGATCCCCCGCTGCCGAATTGCCACCAAAGACCTGGAGCGGAAGAAGCTCCAGGGGCCCGGGCCCCGCAAGAGTTTTCCGGGGCCCCCGGAGCAAGTGAAGGACCCCGCTTCAGGGGCCCCAAAAAACTCTTGTGGGGGCCCCTGTGGGGCCCGGGGCCTGGGGCAAATTGCCCCAGTTGTTCCCTTCCACCACCACCCCGGGGCAGCCCTGATCCAAAGTCTCCAGTCCTCCTTCTGGGGCATTGATTGTGTGAATATCAACCATCATGATTTCAGACAAACATTAAGCCTCCTAATCCTGTTGATGGTTATATTGGTTGTTCCTTTCAGTGATCTGTCATAGAGAGGAATGCTCAGTGATTAAAGGAGAAATGCATGCTGGTGACCAACAGATTATGAAAGAATGCAAAAATGGGTTATGTCCTGAAATAACTTTTAAAGTATTAAAACACCTTTTTGATCTGAGCACTTAGCCAGTTTTCGGGGGGTTGTGAATTGTTTCTGTTAGGAACAGAAATTGATGATGGAGTCAAGTATTTCTTTGGTGTGATCCTGTTTATTTACAAAAAATGTACACCAAGTCCTGTTTCCCTGAATACCATAGGAATCCAACAACAGGAGAAAGCTATTTGCTCAGAGTTCCAAGCCTTTTTCCAGCCAGCACTTTACCCAGAATGTTCTCTTAGGTCATATCTACACTACCTCTTAAGTTGGCAAAACTTTTGTCGCTCAGAGATGTGAAAAAACACCCTAGTGAGTCTCATACGTTTTGCCGGCATAAGCCCTCCTGTGCACAGTGCTATGTCAGTGGGAGATGCTCTCCCGCCAACATAGCTACCTCCACTGGTTGCGCTGGTTTTGTTATGTCGACAGGAGAGCTCTCTTACATCAGCATAACATGGCTACACAAGTGATCTTACAGCAACGCAGTTATATGGGTACAGCTATGCTGCTGGAAGCTTGTAAGTGTAGACATGGCCTTAGCTTTTCTTGGGTGACACTGGTGTTTCTCCAGCCATCGTGGCTTCTTTGCTTCTCTGATATTTCTGCTGTTTCTTTGCCACCCACACAAATACACAGCTGCAACCATATCAGTCCCATTCTTGTGTTTATCGGACCCTTGAGAAAGCGCCTGGCCCAGCCACTGCCCAGACTTACATGCAGTGAAGTCATTGGGCAGTAGTTTTCCATTGTTTCAGCTATTATTAAACAAAGGAGCATTTAATTTTTCCCTCTTGTAGCTTGAATGGAAAGTGGCTTCCCCACCTGGCAGTTTCAATGGAATGGTGTAATTGCCCAGCCCCCAACATAATATAAAGTGTTTGCATAGTATTTGCAGGAGGGAGGGGAAGCTTGTATTTGAGCTGTTTGATCTGAGCACAGAGGACTAAATTTTGATTTTACTTGCACTGATTAGCATAACTCCCCTTAAATCAAATTATTTCAGATTTACACCAATGTTACTGAGATCCAGATCCACAGTCTGACCCAGAATCTTTAGTAAAACATAAACAACACAAACTACTCTAGCTTCTGAGACCTGCCTATTATTGCATTAGTGCTGCTTTTAGTGCTAATGGTCTTGTTCTCATTGAGAGTTGCCATGATCATATGTCCTGTGATCAAAGAAATTATAATATGGATTACCTACCTGGACTTGTCTTTATTATAAAAACTATTTCTGTTGGGACTCTTTGATCCTATGCCTAGGCTAAATTATTATAAAGATTTGTGCAATATTGTCATACTAGCTACAAATATGTTACTCTCAGAAAAGAACTACCTCCAACCCCAATTACATTGGAAAGGATTTAAAGACACTGGTTCATTCTATCTATGGATAAATGTCCCTTGCCCCTAAATGATAAGTATCAGGAGCTTGATTCTCCTCTTGCTTACATAGGTTTTATATCAGTATAACTTAGACAGGTGTAAAATTGAAGTGCAGGATCAGTAATCAGGACTTTATTGTCTGGTAGGTTTTGATAACTGTTTTGGACAAGACTGGAGAGTATGCTCCCCAAAACAACAAAGAGGAGGAAAAGAGATGTTTCATTCCTGTTTGAAAGATGGTTTTAACGCTGCTGTCATTTTTGTTATCTTATTAGTTATATTTTAGGCATCTACTGCCTTATGCGGGCATTATTTTAATCTAAATAAATAAAAATATATAAAATATTATTGGATGCTTACCATTTTATAATTGCTGATATAAACTGTGTGAATTCAGTGTACCATAAAGAATATGTATTGGTTAATTTTGAGTGAGAACTACTCAACTCAGTCAGTTTGTCCACCTAATTTCATTTTCTATTAGGTATTCTTATTATTTCCTGGGACATTTCAATGCCAGAGTCGGATGGGACTCCCAACTGTGGAGCAGCACAATAGGCAAAGAAGGGATGGTAAACCCCAATGGTATTCTCTTCAACAAACGTGTGGAGCATGACCTGCTCATCACAAATACCATCTCTAGGCACAGTAACAAATTTAAGACCACCTGGAAATATCCTGGGTCCAAATACTGGCACCTCCTTCACTATGTTATAGTCAGAGCTCAAGATCACGCTGATGTCTGAATAACACAAGCCATGAGAGGTACAGATCACTGTTGGACAGACCATCTATTAGTAAGATCAATCATGTACCTGCAGCTCACTCCACCACACCGCAAACACTCAAAGACTAAGTGAAAGTGGTACAACGTCAAAGCACTTCAGGACCAAGCCAGCTGCAAGATGCTCCAGCAACAGCTTCTGAGAAACTCTCTAACTTGCCTGATAACATCATTGACATTCAAGAGCACTGGGATCAACTTAAAAATACCATTCACAGTGCATGTGCTGAAACTATAGGCTATTACACTCATTGACACCAAGATTGGTTTGATTAAAACAACGAGAAAATCCTAGCATTAATTCAACAGAAAAGAAGTGCATTCTGTAATTGGCAAAATGATTCCTCTAACCAATGAAAACATGAGGCTTATCACCTGCTGAAAGCCAAAGTCCAAAAGAAGCTACATGACATTAAAAACAAGTGGTGGCAAGAGAAGGCTTCTGACATCCTGGGTTTCGTATACCAGGATAACATGAGAAGCTTCTTTCAAGCTACAAAAACTATATATGGGCCAAGCTCCAAAGGCCCAACCCCTTTACATTCCCAGGATGGTCCCACTCTCCTTAAGGACAATGCAGCCATTAAACAATGCTGGAAGGAACACTTTGAGAGCCTACTAAACCACAAATTCATGGTCTCTGAAGACACCATCGAGTCTATTCCACAATGCTCAGCAATGGAACACCTTGCTGATCCCCCATCTTCTGAGGAAGTCTGACATGCCATCACCAAGACAAAAAATCACAATGCACCAGGCCCAGATAGCATCCCAGCTGAGATTTTTTAAACATGGTGAAACAATGCTCCAACACAAACTTTGCCAACTCTGGACCTCTGAAGAAATTCCACCTGACTTTAAGAATGTCAACATTGTTACAATATTCAAGAAAGGGGACAAATCTTTGTGCGAGAACTATAGAGGTATTGCCCTCCTTTCCATCGCAGGGAAGATCCTTGCCCAGATCCTACTAAACCACCTTCTACCCCTTGCAGAGGAACTCCTCCCCAAATCACAGTGTGGCTTCAGACCATCCCAAGGCACAACTGACATGATCTTCATGGCGTGACAGATTCAAGAGAAGTGCAGAGAGCAACACCATGAACTGTTTATGGCATTCATCGACCTAACCAAGGCCTTCAACTCTATCAGTCGCGATGCCTTATGGAAGATACTGTGTAGGTTTGGCTCTTCACAGAAATTCATTTCCATCATCAGACTACTCCATAATGGGATGAATGCCACCTTTCTGTGCAACAGCTCAGAGACTGAACCATTCATCATTCACACTAGTGTCAAGCAGGGCTGGTCATTGGTCCAACACTCTTCTCCATTTACCTTGTCGTGATCAGATTCTCATCCTTGACCACCTTCCTGATGGAATCGGGATTGAGTATTGTATGGATGGCGAACTCCTCAATCTCTGACGTCTCCAAACAAAATCTAAGATCACGAGATTTGGCATCACTGACCTTCAGTATGCAGATGAATGCGTCATTCTCGCACACACAGAGGCCGACCTACAAAGCACCCTAAATCTTTTTGCAAATGCCTATCAAAGCCTGGGTCTCTCTCTCAACATTGGGAAAACCAAGGTACTCTATTAGCTTTCACCTGCACAAACTACTCTTCATACTCCACAAGTCACCATCGGTGGAGAACCCCTGGAAAATTTTCCATACATTGACAGCCACCTCTCCCAAAGAGCGAGCATTGACATGGAAATTTAATATAGGATCCACTGTGCCTGTACATCCTTTGGAAGACTACTCAAATGAGTCTTCAATGATAGGGATCTGCAAACAGGCACCAAGAACTTGGTTTACAAGGCAGTTGTCATCCCCACCCTTCTATATGGATGTCAGACCTGGGTAACCTACAGATGACATCTCAAGTGGCTGGAGTGGTTCCAGCAGCACTGCCTCAGGAGGAGTCTCAGGATCAGCTGGGAAGACTGACGTATTAACATCAGCGTTCTCTCTGCAGTGAACATCACAATACAGAGGCGCAGGTCATGAAACACCAACTCCACTGGGCTGGCTACTGTGTACATATGCCTGACACTCGCCTCCCGAAGCAAGTACTCTTCTCTCAGGTTAGTCAGGGAAGAAGGGCTCACGGAGGGCAGTGGAAGCCCTTCAAAGACATATTGAAAGTACACCCTAAAAAGGAAGGCATCAACCCAACAAACTGGGAGGACTTGGCGCGGAACAGGACATAGTGTGCGCCACACCATACACCAAGCCACAGCCCACTTTGAGGAGAACAGATGTGCTCATGAGACAGAGAAGTGACAAAGGAGGAAAGAAAGGGCACAACAGTCCAGCCAACAACTGTGTCTCCTCCAAGATTACACCTGTCACTTCTGTGGGAAAATCTGCAGGTCACGAATTGGGCTCCTCAGCCACTTAAAAACCCACCAATGAACCCTCTTGGCAGACATCATCCTCACATTGAGGGATAGCCGAAGAAGATTCTTATTGTTCTTGTCTCCCATGGAAATGGATAGTATTGTCTCATTATAAAAATATATTCCCACAAACAAAAACTTAGTTAAAGCTTGTTAGGATTGCTTGTGTGCAAAACATGCCCATATAACCTCTTAAAAGCAAGGCTACCTGTAACACTCACACTTCACATTAGTCACTCTCAGAGCCTGACCTTCATCAGAGGTTGGTTGTCTCCAGTGGAGCTGAAAAGTTTTGGTTCTGTTGAGATCCAGATGAGGATTGTCTCTACCCCATCAGGAGCTTGAGACGAGGACCCCATTGTTCAAGGACTATATAAAACCTGCTCCCAAGAGGTTTGGCCAGATTTTTAAAGATATTTAGGCATTGTCTAACTGATTTAAGAGCCTAAATCTCATTTTCAAAATTGATTTAGGCACTTAGGAGCCTAAATCCCACTGACTGTCATTGGTTCCCATTGATTTTCATCTTCCTCCGCAGCTCATGGGTTGCAGTCATGGAGCAGCTGAAGAGCCTTTTTGAATCCCCCCACTTACATTAGCTAGACCATCGTCAGAGTTAGTCAATCTATAGCAGACCTCGTTTACACAAGAAGAAAGGGGCACTAATCACCTTTCAGGATTTGGCCCAAACTGACTTTCAGAATTATGGCCAAGATTTTCAAAATTTGATGTCTAAAGTGAGGCTCCTAAATCCACATTTAGGCATCCAAACAATTGATAATTAGAGTTAATGGGAGCTGCAGGTGCTCAGCAGTGCTGAAAATCAGGCCAAACTTTAGGCACACAGTTTTGAAAATCTCTGCGTCCTCCAATGTCACTAACTATTAAATGTTTAGTTACACTAAGAGGTATCAGTAATCATCACTGGGTTTCAATGTTTTCAAATATTTCATGTGCATAAAATTTAGTTAAATTATCTTAAATATGTACATTTAACAATGAAACAAAGAGATAGAAGGTGCACAATCTCAGTGACTAAAACCAGTCATTAAAATGTTTATTTAGATAGTATTTGTTTTATTCCTAATTTGTAATTAGTGTTGCACCTTTTCAAACCTGAGCAGCTAGTCAAACTTCAGAGCCCTGTGACGTTCCAATTGAAAGTAGAAATTGATGGAGTCTAGTATTTTCTTTGATGCAATTTTATTATATACAAGGAATATACAAAGTCCTGCTTCTCCAAACACAGAGATGTGTTCCCTTAACTCAGTGGTTCACAATCTTTTTTCATTTGTTGATCCCTAAAAAATTTCAAATGGAAATCTTAGACATAGTCTGTTGGATCCCCAGGGGTCCGGGGACCACAGGTTGAGAACCTTAATTATCTCTTAGCTGTCTTAAATGAAGGATGCATTCATACATCAGTTTGAATGAAGTTTTAACTCAATTAATAACAAGGTTTCATCCAGCTTATAACATTATTTACACAATAATCATTTTGCTGAGTATTTGTAAAGTATTAAATCACGATCGAACCTGGGGCGTCGAGAGCTTAGTGCACGAGTCTCTACTGCATAAGCTAAAAGCTAACTGACTATTAGCTAAGGCTATAGAGCAGACTCAATCTCTTTCTCTCTCTCTACGTGGTCTCTGTGCCCAGGGCCGGCTCTGGCTTTTTGGCTGTCTCAAGCAAAAAAATAAAATAAATAAAAAGCGGGGCGGCCAGAACGGCAAAGCAAAAAAAAACAACAACCTGCGCGGCCAGAGCCAGGGTGCAGGGGGACTCCCTGCTCTTCAGATGTGCCCCAGCTAGCGGGGGGAGGGGAAGAGAGTGGGGGGGAGAGAGAGAGAAGGGGGGCGGCCAGGGCTTCAGCAGGGCTCTGTCACGCGGCCCCTCCCGCCACGCCCCCTGCCGCCTGCCGGGAGGGCTCTGCGCCACTCCGGTCGGCTGGGAGGGAAGGACGCGGACTGCCCTGCCGGGCTTGCTGCAGGGCGCTCCCGTCCTCCGTGCCGCCGCCCCCTACAGGGCGGCCGGAGCGGAACAAAAAACAAACAAACAAACAAAAAAGCGGTTGTGCCACCCTAGGATTGGGCGGAATGCCGCCTCATACAATCTGCCGCCCCAAGCACCAGCTTGCTCAGCTGGTGCCTGGAGCCGGCCCTGTCTGTGCCACTAGATGGGACAGAACACCACACCCAGGAGATGTGTGGGTTACATACAGATGCAAAAAAGAACAAACATCAGACAGCTTTTTATGTTTTGCTTTTTCTTAGAGAGAGTTAGCCTTATTTCTTTGGCAGTTTAATTAGTCAATATCCTGCTTAATCAAGAATCAATTAATGGTTTTATTAACAGCTAGAATCTGTTTTGACACTGATAAATAAAACATAGCACAATCTGTAAAATGCAAAAGTATTTTTTCTGCATTTTACAGTTTTTGTAATTTGTTTTGCCTTTGTATGTGGTGGTAATCAATAGAACGTATATTTTATTTATTGGCATTTCTATAGACCTCATCACAGCAGTATTTCAGCATCTTATAAATAATGAATGAAACATCACAACTCCTTATGATGAAATATATTATTATATAGGTGGGGAAAAGGAGGCACACAGCGATTAAGTGGTTTACCAAGGTTACATAGAGTCTGTGGTAATACTGGGAATATTATCTAGCTCTCCTGAGTCTCTATCATGTACCTTAGCCACAAGAACATCCTTCCTTCGAGGGTAAGGATAATTTGGCAATGGTTGTCTTTTTTATACAGAATTCTGAAAGGTATATGTTAAACTTGGTTTTATTGGATTACTAATTATGGAAGTCTTTACCACTAATGCTTCAGAAAACACTTTGAAAAACTTTGTTTTGAAACAGTTATTCATATGTGTATTGTTTACCCATTTTTACTAATGACTTTGCATGATATCAGGATCTTTGCTTAGAGGTTCATCTACTCCTGCTGTCCATAAGATCCTGAGATCTAAGATCTCCTGCACGGTTTCTCTAGATTTTACTATGTTCACTAGACCTTACATTTTTATTTTAAAAATGAAATTTCTAATCCTCTCTGGCAGTAAAGATACATCTTCACAATGCATATCAATGCACTGCTGTCATTTTGTATCAGTCTGCCCTCAGATATGCACGTGCAACTCTCATTGAAGTCAATGGGACTTTCAGATAAATATTGTATCTTTTTACAGAGGACAGAGTGGACTAGCGTAGACAGTATTTATTAGCAGTCAGGAAATCTGAGTTCTCTTCCGAGTACAGACATTGATTCTCTGTGTGACCTTCAGCACTGAAATTCTCTATACCTCAGTTTTCCCATGTGTAAAAAGTGGTGATAATGTTATTTACCCACCTTTGTCAAGTGTTTTGAGATTACATTATAGGATCTTTGGTGCAAGGACTGTCATTACATTGTTTGTTTGTACAGTACCTAGCACATGATTCATGATTGGGGGCCCCTAGATGCTGTCATAATACAAATAATAAATAATAGTCTGTGGATGAAAAGTGTTGTGTAAGCGCTAAGTCATTATATTACTACAACCAATCAGACAGAAACTGAAAAGGAGAAGTTTGAATTTCCTGTATTCACCTCAGTAGAAGTGCTGGGGGGAGAGTATGGAGAGGTCACCATTTTGCTACTGATATACCAGAAACATTTAGGAATTGAATCTATCATTACTTATATGGCATTGCAAATGGATGTGGCACTACAGTAAAATAGACTAAATAGAGTCCCTGGTCCAAACAACTTATTCTAAAAGCACAACTTGTTACAACAAAGACAGAGGGCCTTATTCCATTCTTACATACATCAGCGTAAATCGGGAATAACTACCCTCATGTCAGTGTAGTTCAGCATAAAATTGGTGTACATGAAAACAGAATCAGGCCCAGAATGAGATGTAATGCTATAGTGTTAGCGGAACAGGTAGGCCTTCAGAAGATTTTTGGAGGAAGAGGGGTTCCCAGTGCAGTTGAATGCTATAGTCATGACATTTATTGGAAAGGTTTTCAGTAGGTCTGTAGAAACTATTAAATACTCTTGATCTTGATAATGGAGATGTTTGTTGCTGTTCTTAGAAGTGAAAGTAAAATGGTGTTTACATTGTTATCACATTTTAAAAAAACCTGTTTCTGTGGAGTGGTTTGTGGGACTTTAGAAAACTTTGCCCCATCATCAGCAAATTCAATTCTTCTTAATAAACTAATAAATATGTTTGAATGTCCTTCCTTGTGGTTTACAATAACTGATGTTGAAATATGATTGGTGCTAAATAAAAATAACTATCTGCACAGTCATTCCCTGCAGATGTTCCTAATAATGATATGAAAGGTAATATTATAAAATATGAATAATATTTCTTAAAATAAGCCTATGTATCACTGATAATAAAAACATACATACACAGAGAGTATGTAGTAAAAAGAGATGCATACATGTAATTAAAATATATATTTATTTTCTATCTAGGGTGCTCTGTTGTTCACCAAGGATCCAATCCCAATTCCTTTTGTAGTCAATGGCAGTTTTGCATTAATTTTAATGGGGTAGCTAATGGTAGGTTAGAGTGAGCATCCATATAAGGGAAAGGGAAGATGCTTGTGTCACTTCTAGAGGTGACAGTGTATGTGACATTTTCAAAAAACTAAGCCATTTTGTAAGGCAGCTCTTTAAATTCATTTGTACCACTTTAACAGTATGATGACCTGCCACACTGTTCATGAATAGGGAATCCTGTGCTATCTGATTTTCACTTTAAAGTAATTAACTCTGGGAAGTATATGCCAACCTCCATCTCAAAAACACATGCTAGCTGCTCCACCTCTCGCTGTCAGTTTTGCACTGCTTCTGGTCAATTTGCTATTAAGGTGTGATACAAAACTGAAAGGGAAAATGCTGGGGCATAGACATAGGAGGAAGCGTGTCAGAGATTTGGCAGTTTAAATGCCAGAAGGCTTGCATAGGGTGTGATTTTTCTGTTCATATGTACTGTGGTTCAGAAATTTCAGTTAACACAATACGTTTGGCAATAAACACATGGTGTCTATGTTGAATTTTTTTATCAGTTTGTTTAATGACTGATTTGAAAAATACAAGGGAACTAACAAAAGTATATTTTCTTTCAGATGGGAGATGAAAGAAGATGGAGCTCTGGAAGAGGAAGAAAAAGCTATGGTGGAACACCTAAAAAAAGTTTATTTCATACAGACCCCTCTTGCCTCAGAAGATAAAGAAGAACTGTCACCTTGAAAAGAGTTTGTGTAGCACTTTCTGCTGAATTAAACATTATTACAATAATTGTTTAGTGATAACTGAAAAAAAATCCCTCTTATGCATACATTAAATGGCTAGAAAGCTAGGGAACTTGTATCTTGATGAGTAGCAGTTAGAAACTAAAGGATGTTGCTCTATTATTGCCTAGTCACCTCCTTAAAACAGCAACTGTTATGTGTGTGGTAGCCAAGAATAACATGAAAATGCTGTGTTACACAGTAGAACATACCTTGGTGCAGTGGAGACAAGAAGCTGAAGGCCAAATGAGAAACTGTTTTTAAAGCATAAACACCACTGCATTATAAATAATACTACTTTGGACATTTTCCAGCCTAAGTTTGCCAGTATATTACAGATGCCGTGTGGGGGTCCAAATGTATCTAACCCTATGTGGGTGTGCCGGACGATAGAGGTCAGAGCTCAGGAAGCCTCTTCCCTAGTTCCATCCAAATGCAGCCTTATGAAGGACTGCTCAGGTTAGTGGTGATAGGCTCCCCAAAGAAGGGGAAGATTCCGAAGGCTATGCCATGGACCTGGGCCTCTCACCTCAGCACCCAACTTTTTGTGTGGAGTGCAGCGGATACATGCTGTCCCTTGTGAGCAACTGTAGCAGAGACTGCTTTAGTGGGTGCTTCCTCAGAGAAATTGTGCCTGCCTCAGGCATACTGCTCCCACTGAGGCGGAGCATCTCCTCATTCACCATGCCATGGGGCTTAGACTTAAAAGCACATTGCTCCCAACATCTTTAAAGTTAAAAATGCTTTAACATGCTTTAAAAAGCTTTAAAATGCATGCTTTTATTGAAAACAAAACAGTTCAAGTGCAGACAATGCTCCAAGAACCATCTTAACAGTGAACTGAGAAATGAAAAAATCTATTTTTCCATCCACTGCTTCTTTCTAAAGTATAATTAAGTCCCATTTTCAATGATAACCCCTGTACAGCTGTGTTATCTGATATTCAGATCTGTCACAGTCAAAATTTGTATTTTCACCTGAAATTCTCCTTCAAGAAAACCAGTTTTTAAAAGCTTTTTAGATGTCCCTGAGGCTGTTGTTTGTTGGCTGCAAGGAAGAGCTCATGAACATTCCTCTATTGTAAAAAAGCCAGACTTGTTTTATATTTACTTTTTTGCATTGGAGTTCTCGTTTCCCTTACTTTGCTGGAGGATATTGACAAGAGCTTAGTAGGGCTGTGACCTGAGCTGTAGCTCTCCCTGCTCCATTTCCTAGGCAGGGGGAGCTAGTTCTTACAATCAGCACACAATGGGTCTGAATTTCCTCTCAGAGGAGTTTATTGGTATAACTCCATTGAGTTGAACAGAATTACTCCTGATTTACAATGATATAAACAAATGGAGAGTTGGACCCAGTGTGACCTCTCTTTTCCAAAGGACCTTGGTAAGATCACTTTAAGACCTAAATAGTGATGCTGCATGAGATGCTAATCTAATCCAATCTCCCCTGACTGGTCATTTTTCTAATGTAGATCAGACATTAGACCATTTCAAATGCATCTCATAGTCTTCCAAAGATCTTGCCTGGGTCTACCAGCAAAGAGAGGGAAATGAGGCACTGATATTTCTAAAGTGTTAAAAATAAAAATGAAAAAGCAGCCTTTTTTAACCTTGAGACCGTCATTATACATCATAAAGAAATGCTGGAGGGTAAAAACAATTTTTCCCTGCTTTGGATTTCACTTTTAAACCACAACTAAGCTTTTAAAGCTTGAAACATGGATAGCAGGATTCCCTAAAATGGTAGATGCAATATGCTGGCAAATGAGGCATACATGCTCCTAGCCATATTAATAATATGTCAAGTGGGTGGAGGTCAATCAGCATACTTGGATTAGTCTGTCCTATTCTGTCAAAATTTATTTTACTGTGTAGAATATCTAATTAATTTGTTATTGTAAGTCATACAAAATAAGGGCTTGTCTACACAGGGAAATTGACTGAAATAGCTATTCCACAATAGCTCCCCATGTGATGCTTTTATTCCATAATAAGAGTGCCTTTTTCTGATAAACTTTGGAAGTAGATTAAGGTAAACTGGAAAAAGGCACTCTTATTCCTGAGTAAGAGTATCCACACAGGGAAGTTACACTGGAGTAGGTATAATGCTTTAAATTGACACCCTTCCTTATTCCAAAATAAATGTGTGGGCAAGCCTTAAGAAATATTATTCTCAATACCTCCCTGCAAAAGTTCACTCAATAGCAACCCAGTGGAAAACTCTGGGATAGTTACATCTTCCATAGTAGGTGTATATATATATTTTTAATCTTTACAAAGTAAAGCTAAAGAGACGGAATCAGCAGTCTGAATAAAGTCTGAAAATGTTCATAATATCTTACTCAGATGTTTTTCTTATGAAAATCTACTCTGTCTTCATAAACCTAAGAGTCCAAACTAATTCATATTTGAAGCTGAAGTTTTCCCTAAATCATTAGTGAGGAATGCATAGTCCATATGAAGTGTTTCTTCTCACTGACTCTCAAGATGTAATGGGGGGAAAAGCAACAAGGGGAAATATCTTGTCCTGAGCAGGCACTTTTGCAACATTCTGTGTTTGTTGAATGGAATTAAGTCTGAATAAGAGCAATGGAGGTTTATAATGATGATTGCTAAATGGAATACCATTGATTTGTCAGAAAGACTGTTTATTTTATACTAAGTACATTTCTTGAGGGATAGCTCAGTGGTTTGAGCATTGACCTGCTAAACCTAGGGTTGTGAGCTCAATCCTTGAGAGGGCCACTTAGGGATCTGGGGCAAAATCAGTACTTGGTCCTGCTAGTGAAGGCAGGGGGCTGGACTCAATGACCTTTCAGGGTCTCTTCCAGTTCTATAAGATAGGTATATCTCCATATATTATACTTAAAAGAGGCTGCTTATTTTTACATCTGTTTCACCTCTATCTAAAATTAAGAATATTTGTACAACAGGACCCTGCTTTCCTTAACTTCCCCTCATAAAATAGTGTCTGTACACTACACTTAAAGTTCAGTTATCTCTAGAAATTACTTTCATTTTTAAAAGTGACATAGTCATACTCTTATAACTATTTGCTCCCTTAATTTATATACTAGCTCTTCTCATATGCTTGTTGATCCAAGACTGTCTTTCACATATTTACACCTATTCTTAGTTCAGAAAAGCTAGGAGGTGAAATATAGAGATTTTAGCAGAGTAAATTCACAAAAAAAGGAAGATATAATTGTGAAAGATATAGGAGTTTAAGGGCCAGATTCACTCGGGTGGTAATTCACTGGTGTAATCTGACCCCATAGCCATGCTAATTTTCCTTGAAAGACTACCAAGTGTAAGGATGTCACAGGTGGCACTGGTCCTCTAAGAGGGAAGAGGCTAGTGCACCTCTGTCTGGTCAGTGGCCCTGGGCCCTAGAGGGAGGGAGATTGGATGAGTCGGATGTGAAAGTCAGTCAGGAGTGGGGCAGAGAGAGAGCAAGAGAAAGCACTTAAATGTGGGACTCTCGCTGCTTGAAAGAGAAGCAGCCGAGAGCAGAATGCTCTGCAGAGGCTCACTGGGACTAGGGAGACAGGGAGAAGCCTGGGTGGTGGAAGGAGGAGACTATGGAGCAAGAGGAAGGCCCAGGGGAGTGCCACTGTGCTGTACATGCGGCATGGAGCTGGGGAAAAAACAGGGAGGGACATGAGACTGTGATTAAGCCCAGGGTGCGTGGATATTGTTTGCACTGTTGCTTTGTTTGCACTTTTGAACTCTAGAAGGGGACTCTGGGGTAAGCCTGAGAGCCCACCAATCTGAAGGATGACTGAGACTGATGAAGAGCCTGGAGTCACAGAAGGAAGTGGAGCTTGAACCTTTTGAATTATGTTATTGAACTTTATTTGGGGATTTGTGGTGTCCATATTAATCAGTTACCTAATGACCTAGGTGTTATTACCCTAAAAGAAAGTTGGAGAAGTATTCTTGAGGAATCTGAGAAGGGAAAACCAAGGGTAGGGCAACTGGAGTACCATGCCACACTATGAGGGTTCACTCCAACATGGTGATCCTATGACAAAGGGTTACACTTCTGTTGGGTACAACTAACTTAGCCCTGTCTTGATGGGCTAACTCATCTGAGTTATCTTAACATGATAGGAAAGTCTTCTTACCGCTCATTAATAAGCAGGCTAACTCGTTTGAAGCTGTCTTGGAGTGTAGTACAGGAAGTCTAGGCTACAACATAGCCAGCTAACATGGCTGTAAATGCATTGGCCCGCATCTTAGTGAACACTAAGAAGGCTTTCTGTCATGTTTGAATTAACATAATTGAAAAACACACCTTTTTTACATGTCAAGACAAGGCTATAGGGGTTTTCACGCCACTCCTTATACACACACACACACACACACACACACACACACACACACTCTGTGTCTGTCTCTCTCTCTCTCTCTCCTGCTGGTGTAGTAGGGAAAAGGGTCCATGACATTCCTGAAGTACAAGAACTCTGAACTGTGTTTTCATCTCCTTGGAACAACAGAGGGTCCTGTGGCACCTTTGAGACTAACAGAAGTACTGGGAGCATAAGCTTTCGTGGGTAAGAACCTCACTTCTTCAGATGCAAGTAATGGAAATCTCCAGAGGCAGGTATAAATCAGTATGGAGATAACGAGGTTAGCTCAATCAGGGAGGGTGAGGTGCTCTGCTAGCAGTTGAGGTGTGAACACCAAGGGAGGAGAAATCATGGTGGAATTCTTCCAGGGTCTCCTTCCTATGGGTCCAGATGGCAGAAGCAGTTTCTGAAGTGAGGTTCTTACCCACGAAAGCTTATGCTCCCAATACTTCTGTTAGTCTTAAAGGTGCCACAGTACCCTCTGTTGCTTTTTTCTCTAGGGCTAGGCTCCCTGCTTCATAGCAGGGGCCTGGGAAGCCCTAAGAATCCTGGCTTGTGTTCCTCACTCCACGGCAGGAAATCAGTGGACTACCCCCAACTCCAGAGGGCTCCTTCTGCAGGCTGGCACCTCCATTTTGTTTCAGAAAAATTGAAAGCAAATATTTAAATGTTTCTAAAATGAAAAATGTTCTGAATTTCCATTCTGTGAGAAATTTCAAAATTTCTAGTTTTTATTTTGATTGAGAATGAAAACTTTTTTGAAATGTCAGAATTTACTATAGAACAGAAAGAGTTTCAAACAGCTCTACTCATGTTGCATTAAATTAGACTGTAACCTTCATGGCAGGAACTGTTTCTCACTATCTGTTTGTACGTCAGCTAGTTCAGTAAGGCCCTTATCTTGATTAGAGCATCTGGGTGCTACTGAAATGCAAATAATAAACAGGGGAAATGTGCTAAAACTTCTGGAATAATAAAGCTCACGACATTTGGAACAGATGGAGTTTTGGAAAAATCAGAGGTTAAGAAAGATATATACCTGTCTTTTAACAACTGCTATCCTTCAAACAGCCTCCCATAGATCATCTCTTATTCCAACAGAGGACATTTTGTAGACACCATTGGCAACAAAGCTATTGGTTCTAGAACTATTTTTGGTTGCAAGTGGATGTTTTTTAATTCATCTCTCCACCCTCCAAGCAGGCTAAAACCAGGAATGGGACCTGGTTTCTTTAATTAGTTTCCTCTTGCAGAAACATTCCATTTTCCTCTCAGCTAGGCGGTCTTAACAAAATACCATTACAGCTTATCTTCAGTAAAACATACTAATTATAAACTGATAGAAACTCTTTTATGGTTCTCCTCAAAATGTGCTCACTTATGTTAGTGAAAGACACTGATCCTACTTTCAAGGATATAGTAGAAATATTGGGGAAGAGGCCCATTACCCTTCAGAGGAAAAAAGTAACCTGATGGTAAAAGCAAGGTTGTATCGTAAACAAAACATAAAGCACATGGGGCTATATTGGACTCCAGCCAGTACAGTAGCACCGTGAGCCTCCTTATATCCATCCCTATGCCAGCTGCCTGCATGGGAACGGGTGCACAGAGCTTCTATTTCCTTCCATGATGCAGGTGGTTGTGAAGAGGCTGAGCAGTATAACAGCGTGTGATGAGTCATCCCTGAGTTACCTCTGAGCCTGAGCCTGCTTAAGTCTGATGATTCATCCCTAAACCAGAGAGTGTGATGAGACATCAGAGGCAATTACCTGCAAATCTTGTGATAGGCCCCAAAACATACAACCATGGTTCAGGCAAGTCAGGTGATCCCAAGGCAAGTATATAGGCTCATAAGAGAAGTGGTCCCCCCCAGTCTGTTCAATGTCACCACCTGGGTAGGAATGATACTATTGCCTAGTAGTTCTAACAGACTGCTGGTGCTCTTGCTGTAGCTGTGCCTGTTTCCATGCTAGCCAGCCCCTGCCCGAGCCTGCATCTGCTCCTGCCTCAGCTGGCTGCCCAGTGATATGACACTGTGCCAGTCTGCATATATTACTCTGTGCCTAGAGCCAGGGCCGCCTCCAGGGTTTTGGCCACCCCAAGCAGCCAAAACAAAAACAAACAAACAAAAAAAAGCCGCGATCGCGATCTGCGGCAGCAATTCAGCGGGAGATCCTTCGCTCCCAGGCGGAGTGAGGGACCGTCCGCTGAATTGCCGCCAAATACCTAGACGGGCCGCCCCTCTTCAGAGCGGCCACCCCAAGCACCTGCTTGATAAGCTGGTGCCTGGAGCCAGCCCTGCCTAGAGCAGCAGGAGTACCAGGAGGGAGATCATAAGTATTTATGCAGTCCTTGGCCCAATGGGCTTGTGATCCATGAGTAGCGTCCCTAAGTGCCATCATAGTACAATTCTAATTGTGTGTCACAGTTCTAGGGGCAGCACAACAATGTCCTGTCCCTTACTCAGGGTGGATTGTTATCTCATGATCTAGCTCAGAGCTGACATTGAACTAGAAACCAAATTATCTGCTGGTGCTAGGGGGTTATGCTAGCAGACAATTTGGTCCTATGTATTTTAATCTACAGTTAGTGTGGGAGAGAACAATTACCAAAAGATACTCCTCTCTCTCTCTCTTTATATATATATATATATATATATAAGAACATACAAAAAACTATGTTAAAAGAAGTTGCAAAGTCAACAACTCAAAAGTTAGGAAGTGCCAGAATTAAGATGACCTGTGCAACTTTCACTCACCCTCTGCCCCTGGTGTGTATGAGTTATGATATCAGTTTTAATTACATGCTTTCCTTTTTTTCTACAAGGCAGCTGCCTCAATCAGTGCTCAGTACTCATTGAATGGTTAGATCTTCCTCAAATTTGACATTTGATTTGATTCTTCTTCAAAGTTGATAGTAATGAATACAAATTGGAAGCTAGAAATTGTACAAAATTGATAAGGAAAGCAAAAGGACACAAGACAAACCCCATGGCTAGCAGATTTGGGACAACAAAAAGCCATTGTAAAGTATAGTAGGAACAAAAAAAATACTGATAATGGTACTGATCCATTACTAGCTAGAAATGGCAGAATTGTCAATAGTAATGTTGAAAAGGCAGAAGTGTTAAATTAATATTCCTGTTCTGTATTTAGGAAAAAACTAGATGATGTAATCATACCATATGATAATGGTAAAACACTTTCCATTCCAACAGTAACCCAGTAAGATGTTAAACAGCTGATACTAAAGTTAGACATTTTAAAATTGGCAGATGCAGATAACTTGCCTACAAGAGATTTAAAAGAGATGGCTGAGGAATTTGCTGTACTGTTAATGTTGATTTTCATTACGTCTTGGAACACTGGAGAAGTTCCAGGAGACTGGAAGAAAGCTAATGTTGTGCCTGATATTGATCCTGTGCAAAAATAATGGAAAGGTAATAGTGCTTGAAATAATATACTTAGACTTCTTTAGGCATTTGACTTGGTTCTACACAACATTTTGATTAAAAAGCAAGAATTATACAACACTAGCTTGGCATACTTTAAAATTGATTAAAAACTGGCTACCTGATGTGTCTCAATGTAACTGTAAACAGGGAATCATCAGGTGTATTTCTAGCAGGGCCGTCTCTGGCTTTTTTGCCGCCCCAGGCAAAAAAGCCTCCCGCCGCCCCCCGCCCCTGGTGGGGAGCACGGCGGGGAGGGCACCGAGCCCAGCCGCGGGCCCACTCTCTCCGATCGGCTGGAGCGGCGGGGGGAGGGCAGTGAGCCCGGCTGGGGCCCCGCTCTCCCCGACCGGCCGGAGCGCTGGGAGGAGGGCGGAGAGCCCAGTTGCGGCCCCACTCTCCCCGGTGGCCGGAGCGCCGCACCACGCCACCCCCCTCCAGGTGCCGCCCCAAGCACATGCTTGGTAGGCTGGTGCCTGGAGCCGGCCCTGATCTCTAGTGGGATTCTGCACGGATCTTGTCTTGGATGTTGTAGCAAAGGAGTGTAGCCTCCCTCAGAAACTGACAGTGAGGGAGCCAGATGCCCCCTGGTAGGTGGAATCAGGAAAGTTTTGGCCAACTTGCTGGAAGCAGAAGGATTGGACAGGAACAGGAAGTATTAGAGGTGGGCCCTATAGCTCAGTTGAGCTGGAGCCACCGAGGGAGACAGATGCTTCCAGCTCACTGCTGGAGCCAGAGCCTGAGGAAGACTTCTGCTGTCCTGAGGATGACCCAAGCTACCAGAACTGCCAGACACGCCTGACACAGAGTTGCTGCTGGGATTACCACAGTCAGTGTACCCCAGGAAGATGGAAGATGACCCTGGGGTTCAGGTACACCCTGAGTGGAGGGTAGGAAGTAGCCCGGGGCAGCCGACTGCTGTCTGGCTACATTGCTGCTGACTGTAGGTCAGCGTGTTACTGCTAGATCTCTGCTGACCCAATGGCAGACCACTCTGCCACTCTTAGGGCCCTGGGCTAGGACCCGGTGGAGTTGTGCGGGGCCCCCTCCCCTCCTACACCTAGGGTGGCAGCCTCCCCACCTTAGGTCAGGAGGCCTATGTTAGTCTACTGTCTGCCAAGCAAGGACACTAGACTACTTGGTGCTCACCCTTTGCTCGAGCCCCTAGACTACTTGGTGTTCTACCACACCAGAGGGCTTGGGGTCATAGGTGGCACTGCTCTACCCTGCCTGAGCGTTGGAGCCTTAGACTGCTTGGTGCCATGCCCTGCCTGCGGGCTTGGGCTCCTGAACTATTCACTGCTTTACCCCGCCAAAGGGTTTGAGCCCTAGCAACTGCTAACTTCCCCATTTTTTTAGAGTGTTGTTCCTGGGGCATGACAGCAAAGGGACATGGCCTCCCTCGGTGACTGACTGTGAGGGAGGGCCACACTAGCCTAGCTGTATACCATTTAATATTTCTATCAATCACCTGGAAGAAGACATAAAATCATCACTGATCAAGTTTGTGGCTGATATAAAGATTGGGAAAGTGGTAAATAATGAAGAGGACAAGTCACTGATACAGAGCGATCTGGATTAGTTGGAAAATTGGTGCAAGCAATGTGTGTTTTAATACAGCAAAAGGTAAAATCATATGTCTAAGAACAAAGAATGTAGTTCATACTAACAGAGTGGGGTACTCTATCCTGGAAAACAGTGAGTATGTCTACACTGAAAAAAAAACTAAAAACCAAAATAAACCTGCTGCAGCAAGTCTCAGAGCTCTGGTCAACTGACTCTGGCTCATGCTACAGGGCTAAAAATAGTAGTGTAAATATTCCTGCTTGGGCTGGAGCCTGGGCTCTGAAACCCAGGGAAGGTCTCAGAGCCCAGGCTCCAGCCCAAGAAGGAATATCTCCACTGCTATTTTTAGCCCTATAGCATGAGCCCTGCAAGTCCAAGTCAGTTGATTGCTGCAGGGTGGTTGGTTCTTTTTGCTTTTTCAGTGTAGATGTACCCTGTGACTCTGGAAAAAGACTCGATAGGTGGGTGGGGGTGGAAGGTCATGATGGACAATCAGGGGCGAAGAGGGCTAATGCAATCCTTGGATATATAAACTAGGGAATCTCGAGTAGGGAGAGTATATTACCTCTGTATTTGGCATTAGTGACCGCTACGGGAATACTGTGTCTAGTTTTGGTGTCTACAATTGTTGATAAATTGGAGAGGGTTCAGATTAGCTTCCTTGTTGTAATCATAGGAGATTTCCTTAGAGGAGGTTCAAGCGTCCCACCATAAACTCCTAGATATTTTACACACGTCAACCTCTATGAAGATTGCCATTCTGGTCAATGAAGCTGTTATGGAGTCCATTAAGGTAGCTTGGCAAACTCCAGCTACCTCACTGCCTACCTGCAAACGGGTGGATAAAAAGTATTATGTTCCAGCTAGGGAACTGGAGTTCCTATTTGCTCACCCAGCTTCAAATTTCCTAGTAGGGGAGGTGATTAATGAACAAGGCAGACAACATAGCTCAAAGTCTACCTGTACAGTAAGGACCCACAAGAGGCTCAACCGTTTTGGTCATTCAATTCAAAATAGCAAACCATCAGGCACTCATGGTCAAATATGACATTTTAAACTATAACAAATTCAATTATTTTATGGAGCATCTGCCAGAAGAACACCAGAACCAGCTTAGGTCCATTATACAAGGGTGGTCAGCAAAGGGATCACTCCAGGCCTCCTTGGATGTGGCAGATGATTCACCAGGGTCTATTTTCACAAGCAGTGAACATGAGACAAGCATCTTGGATGCAGCTGTTAGGCTTTCCAAGAAAAGTTCAGAAAACTGCCAAAGACCTCCCCTTTGGCAGTCACAAGCTCTTTGCTGACTCAATAGATGATTCTCTCCACCCCTTAAAGGACTCGAGAGTCATGCTGTGATCCCTAGGGATTTACACTCTTGTAAATAAATAGAGATTTAGTATGTCTCAGATGGCACAAAGCCCCATATTCAACATATCATAGTCTAGATCCTCTGAACCCCCCGCCAAGAGACTAAGATACTCAAAAGAAACCTCCTTCTACTACAGCTACATTTTTCAGCCATCCAGGTCCTCTAAGTGAGAGTTTTGATAGCTTGGTTGAGAGTCTTAACCATACAATCGACAGGGTCTTACAGCTGCAAAATCTTACCTCTTCTCCCTCATTTTGGATGCTGCCTTTCCCATTTTCAGGATGCATGGGAGCATATAACATCAGACTAATGGGTTTTGAAAGCCATAACATCTAGTTACACTATCCATTTCATATCTATCCCTCCCAGTCATTCCCCCTCCACATCCCTCTGCAGGGACCCCTCTCATGATCAATTGCTTGAGCAAGAGGTGGCCTGTCTTTTATGTTTAGGAGCAATAGAACCAGTTCCAGTGAAAAGGAAGGGGATTCTATTCTATTCAAAGTAGTTTCTGATTCCCAAAAAGAATGGAGGGTTGAGGCTAATTTTAAACCTCAAGTCTCTAAACAAACAAAAATTCAGGATGGTGACCCTTGCAGCAATAATTCCTTCATTAGAAGTTGGAGATTGGTTCATGACTCTTGACCTACAAGATTCATATTTTTATGTCATTGTCACCCTTCATAGGAGGTTTCATATTTTCTAATAAACAACAAGCACTACCAATACAGGGTGCTCTCTTTTGGCCTCTCTTCAGCACTGAGGATACTGTATTTTCAAAGATTCTGGTCGTAGTTGCCGCTCACCTATGCTGTTTGGGTATAATAGTTTTCCTGGACTTTGATGATTAGTTGATCAGGGGCGGATCATATCAGGAAATATTGACATTAGTAAAGATCCCCTTCCCTTTTTCACAGCCTGGGCCTTCAAATCAACCTCAAAGTCTGTTTTGACTCCACTACAAAATCTAGATTTCATTGGAGCTTCCCTGGATGCAATGACAGCAGATTTCTCGCACTAGCAAATCTCATCTCAAAAATTCAGGGCAGTCCACAAGCAACACTGCTGGGAGACATCAGCTTGCCAGTTTAGCATTCCAGATAAAACCTCTAAGATCTACGAGGATGGCTTTGAAAATTTTACAAACCAAGCACACACAGTCTAGGTAGATTACTGTCTGTTCCTCAGTAGGTTCTACAATCACTCAACTGGTGGAAGGACCCGACTGAAACCTGCACAGGCGTTTCATTCTTGCAGATTCCCCCTGTTGTAGTGATAGCATCAGATGCTTCACTTTGGGCTGGGGTGGGGCGCAAGGTATCTTTTGGAATAGAGAGCTGTCAAAAATGCTTTCCTATTCTTTCTACTGCTAATCAAACTGAAGTTAGTAAAGATAACAAACTGTGTGGCTTGCAGGTATTATATCAATTGTCAGGGATATGCACATTCCCCATCTCTCTGTGATGAAGTAATAAAACTCTGGTTGTTAAATAGCCAACCACAAAGTCATCTCAACTTCTTACCTCCCAAGTATTCTGAACACCCTGACAGACCTCAGCAGACGTTTCTTCCTAAATTACAAATGGGAACTGAACCTTCAGAACCCTCCCCAAAATAGTCTTAGCCTGAACGTTCCGGGAGGTCAATCTGTTTGCCGCAGCAGACAATGCAAAATGCATGAGGTATTGCTCCAGAAGGAGTCTCGATCCCCAATCCATAGGAGACATGTTCCTCATCTTGTGGATAGAAGCATTTCTCTATGCATAACCACTGATACTGTTATCATTAATGGTTCTCAACAAGACTGAGCCAGAGTAATATTGATTGCACCACCATGGCCAAGAAAGGTCTGGTATCCTTATTTGATCAGACTCATCTCTTGTCCTTCTTGGAGGTTTTTGATCAGTCCTTGTCTATTGACCCAGGATACCAGTTGAACACTTCACTTCAACCTGCAGGTTCTGAGGCTCCAAACATGGTCCCTCAAGGGCTCTCAGGAATAGAGAGATTTCGTTCATCAGAAGTACAACACACTTTATTAAATAGTAGAATAGAATCTGCAAGAAATACTTACGTCCAGAAATGGAATTATCATCATCTTTGGTGTAACAGTCATGTCATTTCACTGACTCGCTCTTCTTGTCCCACAGTATTGGATTCCCATTGGAATTGAAAACATTGAGTGTTTCTGTGAATTCTGTTAGGGTTCACTTAGCAGCAATAACGGCTTTTCACACGTCCATAAGGTGTTTTCCGCCCCCAATCTTTGCTTACCCAACTATGGCAAGATTCCTACGAGATTTATCAAATATCTCTCCACAGATCAGATCACTGAGACTTGAACCTAGTGCTTAATTGCCTTATGAAACACTCTTTTGAGACACTAGTTATATGTTCTTTATTAGATTTATCAATGAAGACAGCCTTCCTGGTGGCAATCACTTCTGCTGAAGAGTGAGAGAATTGAAGGCCTTAATGGCAGATCTCTGCCATTTATTGTATTCACCAGAGAGAATGTGTCGCTACAGGCACATCCAAGATTTTTACTTAAGGTGTCCTACTCAAGAAGCCATATTCTGTGTCCTACATGTCAGGCATTAGCCTTCTACCTAGCTAGCACCAAGCCACTTAGAAGATCTCCAAGACTACGTATCCATTGTGGACAAAAGCAAGGGTTTAGTAATGTTGAAACAGAAGTTATCAAAATGGATCTCCAGTTTTATTAAGATTTCGTTACTACAGAACTTCCATTCAGCCCTCTTCGAGAATGACTGCACATTCCTCAAGAGCACTATCTATATGTTTACTTAAAAATGTACCAATTGTAGACAGCTGTAGAGTGGCAACTTGCTTATATTTTTTCTAATCATTATGCCTTGGTACCTGTGGCAAGATCTGATGCTGCTGTAGGCAATGCAGTTCTGTCTTCTGTATTGGACTCTGCTCTGGACCTCCTACCTCCTTAATGGGGGTACTGCTTGGGAGTCGCCTGAAGTGGAACATCCACAGCAACACTGTCCCTATGGGTGGGTCCGTCTGCTACTTGCCCTCCTCTTCCTTTTGCTTCAGAATCTCCCTTGTGGGTCTTTGAAGTAGAGAGGAAACTAAGGACAGTTCGCCCACGCAACCTTATATAGCTTTAGCTCAAGGTATGAGGATGTGTGTGGGGTATGCAGGGGCCGAATGGGCACTGCTACTAAAATCTCCAATCAAAGGTGCAGGTGCCCCTGAAGTGGAGTACCCATGGGGGGACACGGCTCAAAGAATTCCAGTTAATGCAGGAGGTGAGTAACCTCTCCATCTCTATATTCCCAATTTTCAGCCATCTATGTACACACCTATCAATTAAGTAATATGCCACAGGATCTTAGAGAATCTAGAGTTCATAATGCATATAAAACTCAAGTTATGGTTGCAAAGTTATGGTTCAAGAAAGGTAATAGGCACTCTCTCGTCTATCAGTTTTATCTATATTCAAAAGAGCATAATGTAGCTGTTCCCAGTATCCTGGCAACTTTATTGTTTTCTTCCATTACTGCTGTGTAGTAGACATTATTTATTTATTTATTATATAGATTAAGATTATGCTCCCTCTAGAGAATGAAAAGGAGAATGAGGAACAAGGCAGGCATGTTTTCTTCACAAGGAGGTTGAAATAGTAAGATGATTTTTTGACTGGTTTATAGAGTAGTAAGCAGATTACTTCTGTGGTAAGCTGATGTGGCTCTGAGAATGAAATTATCTTGGCCAGAATCCTACATACAGGTATATAGTAACTTCTGGAAGCAGAGGGCTAAATGTTTGCTATGAAAGTTTCTGCAGAGATAGAGAAGGATTAGGTCACTGATATTACTTCAAACAGATTTCAGTTTACAATCTATTTTCTGGTTTCCTTATTCCAGTTAATGCCTCCTAATGTTCCATACTTGCCCCACAGATACCATAATAGAAAACATTCACTTTTTGACTGAAGTGGTTGCATTAATTCAACCCAAATGCATTGTGCCAATCAATAGGCCTGCTCTGCTCTCCAGACAAATGATCATCCAGAAAGTTGGAGCTTTCTTTGTTTGAGACAACTATCCAAGGTCCTGATCAACACTATTGAGAGAGATTCTGTTTCTATCCAAACTTATCACAGAATAGGTATTTTCCAACTATATAGCCATTCATGATTTTGTTTGAGCCTCCATGGTTTACAAACTAGGCTATTTGGAAGGTACTGGACATGTCAGAGTTGTTTCATTTTTCTAGGATTCTGGAGTGTTAAGCAACTAGTTTCTAAACTTTCAATATCAATAAAGTAAAAAAGAAGTAAATCATTATTATTGGTAGTGGTAGTAGTGTCTAGTGATCCCAACTGTAACTTGGTTCTCATTATGCTAGGCATTGTACAAAAGCATACAAAAGAGACAGTTCCTGCCCCAAACAGTTTACAATCTATGTAGATGAGGTAGACAAAGATGGGAGGAGAAATAGTAATTCTTCAGCCCAGGCAGCGAGGCATTCATGGTTAAAGGCTTTTGCCTTTGGAATTTGCTCTTTTTGGCACTTGGCAAGACCTCAATTTGATGAACTTTAGGACAGACATCAGGCTCACTTATTTTGTTAGTGTGATATTATGCCCCATATTCTTCATAGAAATATTGTTATGATATGAATATGGCATAACTAAGATATGTTTTATGCAAGATGGTCATGTGAGGTATCATTGGAAAGGTTATGATTTACTGAATGTGATTATCCTATTTGTATGCATGTATCATTTCTGTAGCTGAAGTAAGAAATATGGACTATGTATCAATTACAAAGTTCTTGCACCTGGGGAACACCCACCAGACAGTAGGCAATCAGCCTGGAGGAGCCATTAGGAAGGACAATAGGTCTTTGAAGATACTAATATCCCTCCTTCCTGAGAAGTTTCCTGGGATGCTGCTCTGACACTGCAGGGTCAGGTGATCATGTCACTTGGTACTGGACACCATCTTGTACTTCTAGTGTTTTTCCATTAAGAGGGGGCGGGGGTCAAACTGGGAAACAAAGGATTCCTGCCATATGCAAATCCTATTTAAGGCTGGGGAATGAGTTAATCTAGGTTCTTGTCCACTGCCTCCCAGCTCAAGAAGGAAGACTGCTGAAAGCACCTGAAGAAACAAAGGAACTAAGCTGGGGATGGGGGGCAGGGGCTGACCCCAGGCGAGAAAAGTCTAGCCTGTGAAAGGAATACCTGGAGACTTGAGCTTCAAGCAGTGCAGTTACCTTCAAAAAAATCTGCAACCTGCATAAAACAACATTTAGGATGAGAATTTGCTACTATTAACAAGTAAATTTAGTGTAATAAGCTTAGTTTCCATGTTTTGTTTTATTTGCTCAATAATCTGTTTGCTATCCCTTATAATCACTTAAAATCTACCTTTTGTAGTTAATAAACTTGTTTTTTGTTTATTCTAAAACCAGTTTATGTAATTCATAACTGGGGGGTGGGGGGGGGGAGAAAGCTGTGCATATCTGCCTCCACACTGAGGGAGGAGCAGATTTCCTGAGCTTACGCTGTATAGATCTCTCTGCAGCGCAAGACAATATAATTTTGGGTTTGAATCCCAAAGGAGGTGTGCACTTGAGTGCTGGGCAATCCCCGAGCTGAGTCTTCCCACATAAAGCTGATCTCAGTGTCTGTGTAACTTTTTGCAGCGGGGTGTGTCCCTACTTGTGTGTGTGTGTGTGTGTGCTGGAGAAGGCTTGAGGGCCTGACATAGCAGGACAGCATGAGGAGCCCAGGCTGGTGGAACGGGTGGGCTCAGTGAGACCCCAGTATACCAGGTGGCACCCTGGATTGAGGGGAACAACCCGTCAGAGTTAGATTTTGGTTTTATTTTGTTTTCTGGTGTGGCTTTGGTCGTTGCTCTGGATTAGACCCCTTCAAACAGCTGATCTGCCAATGTAGGATGATGACAACTTCAGTTGTGGTCATTTAAGTATTATTTGATCCACCTACTGTGGGTAGCATATGTAAGTTATTTTTGTTTTATTTTAGTTTTTGTAACAAAATGCCTATCCACATGGTGATAAGTACTATAAAGTTAATTAAATCTAAGTACCTCTCCATCCTCTATGAAAAAGCTATTTTGTGACTTGACTTAGCAATATTTCTCAATGAAACTCAAAAGATATCCCTAAGCTTTATATAGCAACAGTCTTCCTTTTCTCCAATGGGAAGAATGTTAATGTCATAAATGTTTCAACTCCAATACCAAAAGGTCCACTGAAACTTCATGTAGCCTTGCAAAAATGAATTGTGTAATCATACAATGGGATCTAACATTTAAAGAGCTGATGTGACTCACTGGAGTTCCTGAATTTAACTGTCTGACAGAACGGATTGGGTATTCTTCCTCAGCTTGTCACCTGAGATATGTAATAGGGCACAGTGTAGAAGTTTAATAAATTCATGGGTCTGATTCTTGTTTGGACTAAGATGCCTTTGCACTTCCCTAGCAGTGCAAAGAGTCCAAAATGTGGGTTAAACTGTTCAGTTTCCTTACCCTCATTTTCAAGCCCCTTTGCACTGCTAGAGTGGTGTAAAGGGACAGTGGTGCAAATAAATATCAGGCCCATATAAAATAAATTTAAAGTGCTTGATGTTGGTATACTTAGAGACTAAGGGCCTGCTGCTGCAAAGTGCTAACCACTATGGCCTTGTCTACACTACGAGAGTAGTTCGATTTTACTTAAATCGAATATTTGGAATCGATATTGCAAAGTCGAACGTGTGTGTCCACACTAAGGACAGTAATTCGACTTTGTGAGTCCACACTAATGGGGAAAGCGTCGACATTGGAAGCGGTGCACTGTGGGCAGCTATCCCACAGTTCCCGCAGTCCCCGCTGCCCATTGGAATTCTGGGTCGAGCCAGCAATGCCTTCTGGGTAAAAAAATGTGTCGAGGGTGCTTTTGGGTAACTGTCGTCATCCATCCATCACTCACTCCCGCCCTCCCTCCCTCCCTGAAAGCGCCGGCGGGAAATCATTTCGCGCACTTTTCAAGTCATTGACAGCGCGGACGCCACAGCACTGTGAGCATGGAGCCCGCTGCAACCATCGCTGCAGTTGTGGCCGCTCTCAACGCCTCGCAGCTTATCATACAGGTTGCCCTGAGGCAGATGCAGAAAAGTCAGGCGAGGAGGCTACGTCAACGCGGTGATGGCCTGAAGTGTGAGAGTAGCACAGACCTCTCAGAAAGCAGGGGACCCAGCGCCGAGGACATCACGGTGGCAATGGGTCATGTTGATGCCGTGGAACGGCGATTCTGGGCCCGGGAAACAAGCACTGAGTGGTGGGACCGCATAGTGCTGCAGGTCTGGGATGAATCACAGTGGCTGCGAAACTTCCGCATGCGGAAGGGAACTTTCCTTGAACTTTGTGAGTTGCTGTCCCCTGCCCTGAAGCGCAATGACACCCGGATGCGACCAGCCCTGACTGTCCAGAAGCGAGTGGCCATAGCCCTCTGGAAGCTTGCAACGCCTGACTGCTACCGGTCAGTCGCGAGCCAGTTTGGGGTGGGCAAATCTACCGTGGGGGTTGTTGTGATGCAAGTAGCCAAGGCAATCGTTGATGTACTGCTGCCAAAGGTAGTGACCCTGGGAAACTTGGAGGCGATCATAGATGGCTTCGCAGCGATGGGATTCCCAAACTGCGGTGGGGCCATAGATGGAACTCACATCCCTATCCTGGCACCGGACCACCAGGCCAGCCAGTACATTAACAGAAAGGGCTACTTTTCCATGGTGCTGCAAGCACTGGTGGACCACAGGGGACGTTTTACCAACATCTACGTGGGATGGCCGGGCAAGGTTCATGACGCTCGTGTTTTCAGGAACTCTGGTCTGTTTAGACGGCTGCAGCAAGGTATTTACTTCCCGGACCACAAAATAACTGTTGGGGATGTGGAGATGCCTATAGTCATCCTCGGGGACCCAGCCTACCCGCTAATGCCCTGGCTCATGAAGCCCTATACAGGTGCCCTGGACACTGAAAAAGAACTCTTCAACTACCGGCTGAGCAAGTGCAGAATGGTGGTGGAGTGTGCTTTTGGACGTCTCAAGGGGAGATGGAGAAGCTTGCTGACTCGCTGTGATCTCAGCGAAACCAATATCCCCATTGTTATAGCAGCTTGCTGTGTGCTCCACAATCTCTGTGAGAGCAAGGGGGAGACCTTTATGGCGGGGTGGGAGGTTGAGGAAATTAGCCTGGCTGCTGATTACTCACAGCCAGACAGCCGGGCGATTAGAAGAGACCAGCGGGAAGCGCTGTGCATCCGGGAGGCTTTGAAAGCAAAGTTCCTGAGTGAGCAGGGTAACCTGTGACTTTCTAATTTTGTGTACAGAGAAGCCTTCACCCCACTTCCAACACACGTTTCAAAATAAAAATAGTTCAACTTTGTTAAAGCACACCGTTTTCTTTAATACTGTTTTCGCGGGAATTTTTAAAAACTGGGACGCAGACTGTGGTGCGGAGCGGGTGTAGTGTAGTCGCGCGAATGCAGCTTCTAAACTCAAGGACTGACAGGCTCCGCTGCGGTGGGATGGTTCTTTCAACGGAGCCTGTCACCCCTCCTGATAGGGACTGTGTGTATGGGGGGTCTATGTGACTTTGTGGCAGGGGGGGGACGGTTACAGATCCCCTGCTGTGTGGCTCTGTGATCCTGCCTAAGGACCGCCGCTTAAGATCTCTAACTGCCCTCCCCTGCCACAAAGTCACAGAGCAACCCACCCCCCACCACATAACATGAAAAGAACCTCCCAGACTAACCAGGGTAAGTAGTCACTGCATCACTGCACTATGTATGTGCCTTGCTGCTGTGCCTGCCCCCGACTATGTACCCTGCCAAAGGTGACTGTCCTGTCCAATTACCAACCCCCTTTCCCCCCCTCCTCCAAAAGAACATGATGGAAACAGTAGTTAACAGAAACATATTTTTTATTATCAACTACACATGGGACTGGGAAGTGAAACTTGGACGGGGGCTTGTGTCAGGCGGGAAGGAAAGTACTTGTCAAACTTTGGGGAATGAGAGCCTTCTGCTGCTCGAGCTCTCTGCAGGGGTGGAGTGAGAGTTAGCAGGGACTCTGCCGCCTCTCCTTCTGTGCACTTTGGGTGAAGGGAGTATGGGACTTGGTGGCGGGGGAGGGCGGTTAGAGATGGACTGCAGCGGGGCTCTGTCCTCCTGCCTCCGTTCCTGCAGAACATCCACAAGGCGCCGGAGCGTGTCCGTTTGCTCCCTCAGTAGTCCAAGCAGGGTTTGAGTCGCCTGCTGGTCTTCCTGACACCACCTCTCCTCCCGATCCATGTTTGCTTGGTGCATTCGGGTCAAGTTTTCCCGCCACTGGGTCTGCTGTGCTGCCTGGGCTCGGGAGCAGGCTATAAGCTCTGAGAACATGTCCTCCCGTGTCCTCTTCTTCTTATGCCTAATCCTCCCTAGCCTCTGGGAGTGTGATGACAGGCTAGGTTGTGAGACAGTCGCAGATGGGGCTGTGGGAATGGGAAAAAGGGAGTGAATTCCTCAGAAAGCTAAATGTACTTGTGAACAAAGAACATAGTCTTTCTCTGTGAACAGGACCATGCACAGCACCTATCACATGCGCACTCAGCACAAGGTCGAATTCTCGGCCTTCGCATTCAGTGTCTGGGGTTTTGCAGAGCACTTTCGAGAACCCTGTCAGGACAACGGAATTGCTCTTGCACGCAGACATGGTAAGCCGTAGATTCGTGGCAACTTAAAACTTTAATATTAGCAATGGCCTCATTTCACATTGAAATCAATGTCGGTCCCTGCTGCCAGCAATCCGGCAAGCAGGAAGTCTGCTCCTGTCCCACACCCTCGCGGCTGTCCCCGGGAACGATCCCTTTCGGCTGACCCTCTCCCGCCTCCACCGCGTGGCTGCAAACCAGCGGTTACAGTTCTGTAAAGGAACGGTAAAGCAGTCCCAACACTAACATTCCCCTACCTCATTCAAAGCAGGTCGTCATGAGCGACATCACCCTCATGAGGATCTCTGAGAGCGACAGACAGAGAATGCTCCGGGAAAGCCTTCAAAGACCAGGGCTGTATGCCGCCATGCTGTGCCAAGCAATGATTCCGGAGTACTTGCTAGTCTCGTGGCGCGGCAACGTGTCCTACAACGGAGGACCCAATAAGGCCGCTCTCCCCAAGAACCTAATGCAGCGGATTTCAAATTACCTGCAGGAGAGCTTCCTTGAGATGTCCCCGGAGGATTTCTGCTCCATCCCCGGACATATAGACCGCATCTTACTGTAGCTGCAGTAGCAGGGACTAAACAGTAGAGCGGCTTGGGCAGGACAATCATGCAAAACCGGACATTGCTAGATTTTTTTCAAATAGTTGCACTGCCCATGACTGAACCGTTAAGTTAATCAAACTAATCATGAGAAACCCATTTCTTAAATTGTTAATAATCATGTTCTGTTACAAATAAATGTTTAGATGTTTACAACACTTACTGGATGATCCTTCACCAGATTCTGTGTCCGGGGTAACGGCTGGGGAGGGTTGGTAGGGGATCTCTGTAAGGGTGATGAAGAGATCCTGGCTGTCGGGGAAATCAGCGTTGTGAGCGCTGTCGACTGCCTCGTCCTCCTCATCTCCTTCCTCATCTTCCCCGTCCGCTAACATGTCCGAGGATCCGGCCGTGGACACTATCCCATCCTCAGAGTCCACAGTCAGTGGTGGGGTAGTGGTGGCGGCCGCACCGAGGATGGAATGCAGTGCCTCGTAGAAACGGGATGTCTGGGGATGGGATCCGGAGCGTCCGTTTGCCTCTTTGGTCTTCTGGTAGCCTTGCCTCAGCTCCTTGATTTTCACGCGGCACTGCGTTACATCCCGGCTGTATCCTCTCTCTGCCATGTCTTTAGAGATCTTCTCATAGATCTTTGCATTCCGTCTTTTGGATCGCAGCTCGGAAAGCACGGACTCATCGCCCCACACAGCGATGAGATCCAAGACTTCCCGATCAGTCCATGCTGGGGCCCTCTTTCTATTCTGAGATTGCACTGCCATCAGTGCTGGAGAGCTCTGCATCGTTGCCAGTGCTGCTGAGCTCGCCACGATGTCCAGACAGGAAATGAGATTCAAACTGGCCAGACAGGAAAAGGAATTCCAATTCAAATTTTCCCGGGGCTTTTCCTGTGTGGCAGTTCAGAACATCCGAGCTCTTACTGCTGTCCAGAGCGTCAACAGAGTGGTGCACTGTGGGATAGCTCCTGGAGCTATTAGCGTCGATTTCCATCCACACCTAGCCTAATTCGACATGGCCATGTCGAATTTAGCGCTACTCCCCTCGTCGGGGAGGAGTACAGAAGTCGAATTAAAGAGACCTCTATGTCGAACTAAATACCTTCGCGGTGTGGACGGGTGCAGGGTTAATTCGATGTAACGGCGCTAACTTCGACATAAACGTCTAGTGTAGACCAGGCCTATGTGAGGTGCTCTCAACAGCCAATTATCTTGTTTGGGAACTGAGGGTGCTTAGTACATAGGATGATCCCACACTAAAGCCCAAATGCACATACCTCTGAAGGAAGGATTATAGTGTTCTACCACTGCCGAATGATTGGAGGATTTAACTACAGCTTGTGAGAGTAATCTTGTTTGATTTTACTAGCCATCCTACTTGCTAAGGTCATGCTGCCCACCTCCTGTGAGTCAGCTGGAGGAGATAAAGTTTTAATTGTGAGGGGGGAAGTCTTAAAAAAATAAAAAAGGAAAAGAAAAAGAGGAGCCTTCTATCATACCAAATATCCCTGACTAATTGTAGAACCTACCTTGCTTTACATTTCAGCTTCTTCATACCGTTTGATGCTTTAGCAATCAGATTGTAAAACAGGAGATCAGTATAAATAAAATCAATACAAACAAACTAAAATCTAGTACTGTATGCCAAAGCATTTCCATAGAAACCCACTACAGTCTAAACAGAGATAATGGGGAAACCATAGGAACTGTAGAAAAATGTTTGCATTCTGCAGTTATACTCCCTCTTTTTTCCCCAGTACATTCACCCCTGGCTTACAGAAGATGCACACAACTACAAGAGAAAGTAATTGTAAATGGTTGATTTCAAACTGTCAAAAGCCAGACTACACGAACTTCACATGGAAATTACAATCAGAATTTACCATGCTGTGATTGGGTATTACAATACACATGCTAAGCCCACCTGCTGTTCTGGAGTAACCTGACAGAGGACTAGGTTAGTAGTAACTCATAGGCATAACAGGATGATTTAAAGGCATTATGGAAATTGTCTAACCTTTTCCAACCAGGTATAATCATCTGGTGTTTAGAATACTGGTAGCAGCCATCAGACCATTCACTCTATGGTTCCCAGTGTTCTAAGACCACTTGAGCTACACACTGTAGCAATGCACACTACAGGAGTGTAATTTCTAAAGTGCACTAATGTGTTGCATCTTGGGGTACGTCTACCTGAGGTGTTGAATCTTGGGGTATGTCTACCGATCGATCCCCAGTCGCTCTGCCGTCGACTCCTGTACTCCACCGTGGCAAGAAGCGGAAGCAAAGTCGATGGGGGGAGCGGCAGAAGTCGACCCCATGCCGTGAGGATGCGAGGTAAGTCGACCTAAGATACGTTGACTTCAGCTACGCTATTCTTGTAGCTGAAGTTGTGTATCTTAGGTTGATCCCGCCCCCCAGTGTAGACCAGGCCTTGGTCTGTGCACACTAAAAAGCTCCCTAGTACACTCAGTTCCAGTGCCCAACTCCACCTTTCCCTGGAGTAGCTGTTACAGTGGAAAGCCAGTTTTGCCCCTTTAGCCCTGTGCTGCAAGAAGCATGCCCAGCTGCTCAGTGGGGATGGTGCATGTGCAGTCTGGTCAGCACTAGGAGATGTGAGAGGCTTATGCATGCTCAGTGAGGATGGGTTCTTCAGAGATTTTAGTAGTGAAGGTCTAGCAAGTCTCTGCATACTGCAATTTTTCAAACGCTTATAACTTTGCCACATTTTCACAGGGGAACAAATAGCATACCCCCAATGCAATGGATATTCCCTGGTCACATTTTAAGCATGGGGGGCTAGAGCTGTTCAAAGAACAGGTCACCAGAATTTTTTTAATATGAGCAAAACACCATATTCTTCATTTACCTGGATATTGGAAATGACTTGTAGCTCTAACAGTATGTTTACAAGTAACAGCAGTGAATAAGCCGCAATTGAAGAGATAGTAGGCAGGTGTGTGCACAGAGAAAGAGGGTGCGTGGTGGTGTTGCTATCCGACCCAACCAAAAGCAGAACAGAAAACCTGGCTATACACAATCTTCTCAATGACGCTTAACCCCCCTCCCCAAAAAATTAGCACATGGTATTTAAAAGGTGATGAGAATTTAAAAAAAAATAGCGCATTTAAAAAAAAAGTTGATAGCATCCCTTTCACTTTTGTCAGAGTTGCAGTATGTTCTAATCAATAAACAACACACTATTAATGAAGCATTAATTTCAGTTAAGAATATTTATTTTACTTACCTCAAAAAGATAATCCCCTATATATTGCTCAGGATAATATGGAGCCTCAAAGAGATGTTTCTCTCTCTCTTTGGTGACACTTTTATTATCAGTGAATACATGAGTAACAGCTCTCACTTCCTTTTGTGGTGGATATATAATTGCCTTTCCAGCTTCTAGAACTCTTAAAAAAAATTTACACACAGTTAATATATATTTACTGAAAATTTGTTTTAAAGGTATTTTTTTTTTTAATGCTCACAAGCTACAATGCACCCAAAATTTACAGAAAATGGTCAGGTATGAAGTCACACTTCCTTCCTTAGCAGGCTAACTGAGCACTTCAAAGCCCTGAGACAAGTAGGTAACCCAACTAAACAACTGTCTTCTCAGTTTAGAAGAGAATACTAATTTTCTTCGTCTTTTAGGAAGCTTCTACAAGTGCATTTTTATAAAGATCAAACTTTGTATTACAGTAACTATGGTTTATTGCAATATAGCTCAAGAGACTTAGTGGATTCTTTATCTAAATAGAGGGATTTACTGAAAATGGGGTATTTGCCTTACCTGTAAATTGGAAAGGTAAGATTTCATAAGATATACACCTCTACCCCGATATAACGCGACTCGATATAACATGAATTCGGATATAACGCGGTAAAGCAGCACTCCAGGGGGGTGGGGCGGGAGCTCTGGCAGATCAAAGCAAGTTCGATACAACATGGTTTCACCTATAATGCGGTAAGATTTTTTGGCTCCCGAAGACAGCATTATATCGGGGTAGAGGTGTACCT